>NW_027497170.1:0-181359 GCF_021521415.1 Bidens hawaiensis | reverse complement strand
GCTATTTGTATTGTGTTTTGTTTTTAAGTCGTGGGAGTTAGGTTAATGTAGTTTAGTTTAATTCTTAGTTTTATTTGGAAGTTTTTTAATAAAGTCTACATACGTGTTATTTTATTTTGAGTCGTAGGAGTATAATTGTTGTGTCTTTTATTTCTTTTGAGTCTCGTAAATATGTGTGAGATTATGATGGACCCCATTTTACGCTTATATGTCCACAATATGTGGGATGCTTATCACATTATTATGCTAACCCTCCTGTGCAGTCGTAACAAAATTTTTTGCAGGGGCCTCCTTCGTATTTTTATGATGATCTATATCAACAGCCTCAGCATAATCAGGGTCAATTTGATGGTCAATATTCTAATAGCAACCCTGTTGAGAATAGTTTGTCCGAGAGTAGTATGAAGAATTTAGAGAATATGTTGGCTCAAGATCTGGCCTCAGATTCCTAACAGAAGTTAGCCGAGCATGATATCATCTTGAAATATCAACATAGCGCTATTACAAATCTCCAACGTACAATAGAAAGCATTGCTAGGAGATCGGATGAAGAAGATTAAGAAGAAAAGAGATTGAAGTCAATGGAGTATATTGACGAGTCAAATGAGGAGATCATTCAAGTAACGGAGACGAAAATGGACGTTGACGTCCCACTCCGGTGTCACAGGTTACTATTACTAATTACTAGAGTGACTCTGATGATGAGATAAACGAAGAAGAGTGGGTTGCTTATCAAAAGTCGTTAGTGAAGAAAGAAGAGATAGAGGAGGAAGTGGATTTGGGAGATTCACTTGAGTTGATGTTTGTTGTTAAGGAAAAGGTTGAGAATAAGTTGTGTGAGAAGGATGAGTTTTTAGATTTGGAGTTAGAAGAATTGCCTAAGTACGATGAAATAGGTGAGTTTGATTCGGAGGGTGACTTAGCATTTTTTGAAGCTCTACGAGAAGATATAGAATTAGTGGTAGTGGAAGAGCATCACAGCTGGCCCGTAACACTTATAATAAATGTCGCTCTTAAATCAAAATCACGGAGAAGGCAAAGAGAAGAGTATCTAAGAACCGGAATAATTTGCAAATCAGCAGATGGTCTACAGGAAAGAAGAAGCCATTGAAGTTCATGAAAGACCAGTCTTCTCGATATATGTCATGCATCCGGTTCATGTCAGGTAAGTTTAAATTTTGGTGGTCTGACCCGTTAGGGATTTTTAAAGCATTTATCAATTCCACCAAGAAAATTTAAATGTTTAACAAGTACCGGGTGGAACTGAACGGGTTGGATAGGGTCCAGGTCAAAGAAAAACCTCCTGATTAAAGTTAAAGTGTGGAGAGGTTCCGCGGGAGTTTGTATAATTTTCGAGTCACTAACGTAGTCTTTTGTAGTTTTTCTTTGTTTTTGTGTTTTTAAGTTTTGTAGGATTTGAGCTAGAAGAGTACCCCTATGAAGTATAATACAAAATTCAAGGGTGGGGATGGAGCAGCAGGGCCGTATATTTTTTATTTATCTATTTGCTGCTATTATTCATATTATATATTGTTTAGGGTTAGTTGGTTTGGAGACTTTGAATGTTTAACATCTATCAAGTTGATAAGATATGTTTTAGTGATATTTGATGTGTTTGCCGCTTCCGTTTGTGAGTGAGAGAAGGAGATACCGTTTGCTGAGTATGTTCGGAGTTTGAGGGCATTCATGGAAGAAGACTTTGGCATCGTATTCCATGCACATATTACCATCTAAGTCTTTTCCATTATCTAGTTTGTTTATTTTTGGTTTTTGTTTTAAGATTTTTAGTTTTTTGTATTTCAAATTTCTTTTTTAATTTTAGTCCTTATCCTTGCATTGAGGACAATGCAAAATTTAAGTGTGTGGATTGGATATTTGAGTCGTAGTTAAGTTTATATGATTATCGTTAACTTTAAAAAAATTGAAAAAAAAAGTTTTGAAAAATGTCCCTTCAATTTGTTTCTTTTTGCATTTAAATGGGAAATGGGGATACTTATCGGGAATCGGTTTTCCAAACTACTAATAATAAGATATAATTAAAAAAAACGCACTTAACTTGGGATGTGTCGGTAGGCTCAGCCTTGAGAATGAGAGGGCTGTTTGATAATTGGTTTTAAAACGATAAACTATGATTTTTAGTGGGATATAAGTTAAGTCTGTACAAAATACGAGATGAAAGGTCGGCCATACTCAAGCCTCATTTTTAGTCTGATTGTAGAAAAATATGAATTTTAAAGAAATCTGAATACGTTATCATACGATTCTGGGGTAGGTTAAACGTTAAAGTATGCCGTGTAGCCGGTGATATAAAGTAAAATCTTGCACTTCTAGTTTTAGTGGTTAGCACTTCATAGGCGTTTGGTTTTATTGTCTTAAATCCTTTATTGATGGAATGCTCCGGGGTTCGGAGACCATGGGTCTGTATGCAGTTATTCATCTGGGTATTCATATTTCCTAAGTGAATTTATGGATATTAAGAAAGCTTAAAAAGAGCAAACCCGCAATTTATCTGCCAAATTATAAGTCATTAAACATGATCACAAAGTGCTTTAAAAGTACAAATTCACTACTGACTTGATCATACACACTGTTAGTCATACGGGGTCCCCGTGCTCGCGTCTCATTACCATTAAGAAACGGACCACACGGGACACGTCATATGTAAGCCCTATAGATGAATTCGTGCATACTCACCTATGGAGATGGACTTTGGGGGTGTTGCTTGATAATGGGGGTATGTTATGTAGTGGGGAACACTAGCTAGTTAGTTGAATAATCGAACCTTAATCGTATCTAATAGCTGCTTGGTAGACTTTGATGCTTAAACTTATGTGGATAAATAATATCCTTGATGGTCTTAGCTATTCATGAAAAATGTGCAACAAAGTTTTAATCTGCTATTTATGAGGTTTAAGTCAAGTTGGGGTGGTTTGACCCGGTAAAATCTAAAATAAAACGGGTCTGGACTGTGGGTTCCACTAGATTATATAAACATAATAATAATAGTTGGATCTTACTTGTCCCGGTAAAGACAAAGGCATGGGTTTAAGTGGTCAACAATATCGGTGATCACAGTATTTGCGTTGTTCTAAATTTTAAGATAATCTAATATGTTTTTAAGATACCATTTCTTCAATTCTGATCCCATAGCAATTAGACTTTTTCAGGGACGAAAAAGAGATAAGTGTGGGGATATTTGATATAAGGCTAAATATATATAAATAAATCCCTTTTATATTTAATATAATATTTTATTAGTTTTCGTTCGGTTTTTCATAGAATTTGTATATTACTAATTTATTTGAATTTAGTTTTCGTTCGGTTTTCTTAAAATTTGTATATTACTAATTTATTAGAATAATGTAGGTCCCGGTACTTGTTCGTGGTTAAAGAGAGCGAAAAACAAGCAAAATGAGCTAAACCGGCGAACCGGAGTATCAGGAAATGAACCGAACCAGATTAGAATCGAACTGGACCGGCTAGACGGCTGGAACGAATTTGGGAGCTTAAGAGGTGATATTTCGGAGGGTTTGAAGGCTTGGAATCATACGGTGGCGTGCCAATCGATCAAGAATGAACACCACGGGTTTTATCACCTTTAATCTTTCGTTTCTTTTGTTTTTCACCATGAATTTCGTTATCATTGTTTTGTTTGATTTTACTATGCTAGGCTAAACTGTAACATTTCGGATTTTCCAAACCCGTATTTGTTTACGTTTAACCCGGCCTGTAACATTTTTAGAACAATATTATTAATCAAATCAATATTTATAAGTAATAATGTTTCCTAATGTTCACTTTAAACCCCTCTTGCTTTATATATTGTCCATTTCTTAATTATTCCATGAAAGGTTCTATAAATGATCAAATAACAAACTATAGGGACTAAATATGACCAAGCATGAAACACACATCTAGGTGGCAGGAGCGTTGCGGGGGCAACCTCCTCACCCCTGCCGCGCGGCGCCATGGATGAGCTGGACAGATTAGTTGTTCGATCTTGTTTGTTATCTCGTTTTTGGTATGCAAATCGTGTATTTTAGGCGTAGTTGTCACACCCCGACCAATGAAGGCGGAAACATCGAGGCTCGACATGATTGCTCATTGCACAACGACACTATAAAGTTACAATATTTAAACAACTCATCCATATCATCATAAATAACACAACAATTGTTCATACAAAATGCCAAATAGATAGATAAACAAATAACTTTTTCTTTCATTTACTAATATCCTAAAGCCAAGATAATAAGTTTCTTCAAGTAATCCAATCAAGCTAACATCAAACCTGTAACATTGCATAAAATAGAATTTGTCAACACGAAGGTTGGTGAGCAATTTCATAGTTTTGGACAGTAAGTATATAGTATGAAATCCACAACTAGTATATGAAAACAATAAATAATAGCAACAATTTAGATAATAAAACCGTCAATAAGAATACTTTGACGAAACGTCAATAAGAATACATTGACGACACCTTTCTATATGGGGATACCATATATACTCGGAATTAACGAATGATCATACTTTGATGAGGCTACCCGCCTTAGCATTCAAGAATTTGCACATAATCATGTAAAGCATATAACACAAAATCGAGCATTTATTTAAGTAAACATATGCATTAAGTGTGGTGGTTTAAGACTCAAGTATAAATCATTTGAATTTGAATAAGTATGCAATGCCACCCCCAAAACGAAAGATGGAAAACGGGGGATGAAAAAGTACTCACATTAACAAGTAACTTGAAAGATAGTGTCGTGAATAATCGGAGAGATCGGTTTAACAAGCAAGACCTATAATAAACGGTTCTTGTGTTAGTAGGTAGTCTTGGAAGGGTTTAAAATAAAATGCATGACAAATAAAGTAAATAAATAAAGTTTAGGATTTAAAATGTAAATATTTGAGAAATTAAAGAAACGAGTTTTGTAAAATAAGTTTACTCGAAACCGGGTCTCGGTATTCTATTCATTTTTTTTTCTTTTTTTTTTTACTCAACCTATGTTAAGTAATAATGTGGGTTAAAATGCAATATTTCAAAACCCCTAGTTATAAGAATACCAAAACGAGGTTTAAACGAGTGTTCGGATTTGTCGGTTCGAGACTTGTTAATTGACCAAGCTCAAAGTTAACTTCCCAAAAAAATAAATGTTATGAGATAACTCCATAAAAATCAAAATAGACTTAACCAAGTATGTAGTTCTATTGTGAGAACCTTAACGTTCGTTAAGCGAGTATACGACTTTACCGGTCCGAACTTGTTATAAGATCAAGTTGGTTACCGACATGACAAGTATGTTTAGAAATTAACTAAAATTGATTTAAAATATAATCTTGAAGAAAAATATGAGTTTTGGTGGCTAAAAACACACTTGTGTGTCTTAAGCGAGTGAACTCGGTTTAGTTCGATTTTTTGGTTCGGTCCTTGACTCGGAATAAGATCGAGGATGGTTACCACATACCCAATTACCATGGAACTTGTAAAATAACTTATAAATAATAATACTCAAGTTTTACATTCAAAAAGTTAATAATAAAGCTTTTAAACAAAAGTTCGGTTTTTGGTTCGGTTCTCAACTCGGGATGAAACCGAGGTTAGTCACCACATACCCAATACCATGGAACTTGACAAATATGAACAATAAACTAAAATATGCAGAAGTTAAGAAAGTATAACAAGTTATATGGTTAGATTTGTTAAATATATAAACAACGACAACGACTACAAAGTCCTCCATGTAACCTTGCCTTACTAGCCCGACATTTCAACCGGCCGAGACCGAAGAAATGAAAGACCGAAGGTAAACAAGGAGTGTATATTATATATATGTTGTAACATCAAGCTTTAAGTATTGAGAAGTTTGTTAAAATGAAAGATTAGCTTATGAAGAACAACATTAGAATTTAAGAACTTTAGAGAGAAATAAGGAAATGAGTAAGCACAAATAAAGAAGATGGGTGTGTGTATATAGGGTAAGTTGAATGGGTCTTTCATAAAGGGTGTTGCATGAAAATGGGTTGGTTATAGACCCAAGAAAGCACAAACTACAAATGGGTCCTTCAAGTCTCCATTTTGTTGTTTTAGTCCCTGGAGTTCGATTTGAGTGTTTTCGGGGCATTTTAAGAACCGAAAAGGGTGTTTTTTTTAGATCCAACAACTATAAAACAAACATGTAACATAACATTCATCATTTTGATAATATCGAAAGGTTCGGGATACAAAACGGGTCAGGTTTACATTAAGAATACAAGTAAAAAATAACCCGAAATTGACAAATGTCACAGGAAATTTCGTCCCGAAATTAAGATGATGTAAACAAATGTGGATATTTCTCTTTCATCGAGTCTTCTCGTTCCCATGTAAACTCCACGCCACGCCGTGATTCCCATCGAACTTTAACTAACTTGATGCGACTTCGCTTGGTTTTCTTTTCATTGCGGTCCATGATTTCAACGGGTCGTTCAACCATCATCATTGATTCATTGACTTGCGTCGAGAGGTATATGGAGACTACTTTCGGCTAAGCACTTCTTGAGATTTGAAACATGAAAGGTTGGATGAACACCGGTGAGTTCTTCCGGTAGTTCGAGTCGGTAGGCTAGTTTTCCTTTCTTTCCAAAACGAACAACTCCTTTCCAAGGGGATACCTTGAGAAGGACGAGATCGTCGACATTGAATTCGATCGGTTTTCGCCGTTTGTCGGCGTAGTTCTTTTGTCGACTTCTAGCGGTAAGTAGGTTCTTGCTGATTTGGTCGATACGGTCGGTGGCTTCTTGGACCATTTTGGGTCCGGTAATTTGAGCTTCACCGATTTCGTTCCAACTAATCGGGGAACGACATTTACGACCGTAGAGAGCTTCGAAAGGAGGCATACCGATGCTAGAATGGAAACTGTTATTGTAAGAGAATTCAATGTAAGGAATGTGAAAATCCCAATTCCCACCGAAATCAAGTACACACGCTCGAAGCATGTCCTCAAGTGTTTGAATCATACGTTCGGATTGTCCATCCGTTTGAGGATGATAAGCGGTGCTAAGATCAAGAAGAGTTCCCAAGGTTTCTTGAAGTGATCGCCAAAAATGAGACGTGAATCGAGCATCGCGATCAAAGATGATAGTCAAAGGTAAACTGTGGTGACACATGATTTCGCGGACCTAGATTTGGGTAAGTTGCTCAACGGAGTATTTTCTCGAATTGGAATAAAGTGAGCGGACTTGGTTAATCGGTCAATAATCACCCAAATGCTATCGTTGCCTTTTTGAGTAGTGGGTAGTTTCATTATAAAGTCCATAGCAATGTCTTCCCATTTCCATATGGGAATCGGGTGGTTGCTCGAGTAACCCAAAGGGTTTTTGATGTTCGGCTTTGACTTTAGAGCAAGTAAGACATTTCGAAACGTACGTTGCTACATCTTTCTTCATACCCGGCCACCAAAAGGTAGAACGAAGATCGAAATACATTTTATCCACACCGGGATGAACAGAATATTGTGACTTGTGAGCTTCGTCGAGTATGCAAGTACGAAGGTCATCACGATCGGGAACCCATAAACGATTGAGATAATACAATAAGCCATCGGGTTCTGTTTCAAGTTGAAGCTCGGCCTCACATGACATTTTGTCGTACATGTTGTCTTCGTCAACGGAGGTACGTTGGGCTTGATAGATTTTGGCTTGGAGATCGGTTTGAACGGTGACGCTAAGAAGCAAGACAGATTTGGCATTAACCTTTCGACTAAGGGCATCGGCCACGTCATTCGCTTTACCAGGATGGTAGCGAATCTCGCAATCGTAGTCACTAAGTAACTCAGCCCATCTTCGTTGTCTCATGTTGAGATCTTTTTGGTCAAAAATGTGTTGAAGGCTTTTGTGATCGGTAAAAACCACACATTTCGTTCCGTAAAGGTAATGTCTCCAAATTTTGAGTGCGAAAACGAAGGCACCAAGTTCAAGATCATGAGTCATGTAGTTCTTCTCGTTGACCTTGAGTTGCCTTGAAGCATACGCGATAACATGACCTCATTGCATGAGAACGCAACCGAGACCTTGATGAGAAGCATCGAAAAATACTACAAAGTCATCGTTTCCATCGGGAAGGGTAAGAAAGGGAGCATTGCAAAGCATGTGTTTAAGAGTATTAAATGCTTCTTGTTTGGATCCTCATTCATAAGGCTTTCCTTTGTGAGTTAGGGAAGTGAGGGGTAAAGAGATCTTGGAAAAATTTTGATGAAACGCCGATAATATCCGGCCAAACCGAGGAAAGATCGAATTTTCGTGGGTGTAGTCAGAGTCTTCCAATCTTTTACGGCTTCGATTTTTGCGGGATCAACATGGATACCCTTGTCGTTGACAATGTGTCCCAAAAATTGAAATTCCTCTAGCCAAAATTCACATTTTGAGAATTTGGCGTAAAGTCGTTCGTTTTTTAAGACTTCGAGAATGGAACATTGACCAATGCTTATTTGTTTATGTGCATTCGTTTGACATATCCCTTGTGGAGGGATCTCATTGACCAATGCCCGATTCGCTTGGCTATGATCTTATTATTATTATTTTCTCATGGTTGATTAATGGCGCCCGATTCGCTTGGCAATTGTTTAATCGACAACTTATTTGCTCATGTTTTGATTTTATTACCGAATTTATTACGTTTTGCTTATTTCTCATATTTATTATATTAACATTATTTTATTGCAAAACTGGTGATAAACTCACTCAACATGTGTTGTGGACAAAACTCTGTTTTCTACGCATATGCAGGTTGCTTGAGTTGAAGTTTGGACACTTAGAAAGACCCTAGGGTTTTATTGAAGACAAACTTGAATTTAAATTGTTGTATATATTTATTTGAATTGTTTTGTTGTATTTGAATATTGTGTGCACATTTGAAATAAAATAATTAAATAGATATTGTCACATTTATATTATGATAGTATTTTCGAGCTGTGAGCAATCGGATCACGCCCTAGCATTTCCGCCTTAGGTTGGGTGTGACAGATTGGTATCAGAGCCGAAGGTTATAAGATAGGTCGTTAGAAATTGTCCTAGAGATATGCTTAGGACCTTATACGTGCTTATCTGAACTGCCTTATGTGCTATTTAATTGTTTACAGCTTAATTAGATTAACTATTTTATTATATTGTATTGTATTTTATTTATTTATTGCACACACACACAAATTCCAAGGTTATGCCTCACATTCAAAATATTTTTCTAAATATTTTATTTTGGTAGATTATATTTTATTATGAGAAATTCCTTAAGAATTCCCGTGTTTTGTTTTGCTCCTTCACCTTGAAGCATTGGGGTATGACGAACGTCGTACAACCGTAACTTTAAGTGGTACCCGTAATCGGTTAAACGGTTACGTGGTAAACATAACTGGCTAAACGGTTGTACTTCCAAGTTGTATTTTTAAATTATTTTAAATGCTTAGTTGGGTGAAAAATCCATGGAAATCCATGGGCACTCCAACTATCCATTTCTTAAACCATTTTTTAATTTATTTTTGGGTTGGAACGTATCATCTGGGGTGGTTCCCGAGATACACCAACTACTTATATTTAATTCGTTGATTCGATATTTAGTTGGGTTGGTTAAATGCCATGTTATGCTCATGGTCCGAACAACTCCATTGATTCGATAATTCGTTAATTAGTTGGGTCAGTTAAATGCCATGTACACGCTCATGGGCTGAACAACTCAATTTTTTATTACACGTTATTTGAATTGGGCCATCGAAATGCTATGGAACGCTCATGGGAGGCCAATTCACAAACTTTATGTTGTTTTATTTAGTTGGGCCATTCAAATTGCCATGGAAAGCTCATGGGAGGCCAACTCATTGAGCATGTTTCGTTATTTAAATTTTAGGAGCTACCATGGGAAGCCCATGGAAAGCCCAACCCAATAACATTTTACTTTTGAAATTTTTATAAACATTATGTATTAAATTAAATATCTCCAAAAACAAAATTTAATCACGTTATTTTAAATCCTGACTCGTCCTCGAGTCATCTCTGGCACAATTGTATTTAGATACACTCCTTAATTATCTCACATCAACTTATCCACACAACTTACCCATCATCTCATAAGATTTCATTTTGGTCCTCATAGAATGTCTTCCTTAGGAAATGATAGTCGTAATCAACGTTGTCCTTCGGCTGCACGTGAACACCGTTTGACTGCTAGGATCACTAAGGAAATTGTTGCTGCTATGCTTGGGATTGCTACGAGTATGCCATGGGAGGAATCCAAGGAAGCTATTGCTCTTGCTGCCTCACGTCCCCATGACCCTGTTGGAGATGGAACCCTACCTCGCACGGACTCTAATCCTACCTTTTAAAAATCCAAAACCAAATCCTCAACCGATGCAAAGGCCGAACCCAAAACCACTCCGTGCAATGATAACTCTTCACACCACAAACGTAAATTCAACTACCAAAACTATGTTGCCGACCAAACAAACCCTCCACCCTCCAACCAAAATGCTTCTAACAAAAAACCCTATACCAGACCTTTCCGGTTATGCTCCATTTGTAACTATCATCATCCGACCCAATCCTTGTGCCGACTTTGCACCCAATGCAATCGTTATGGTCACCTTGCTGACACTTACCGTATACCGCCCGGTATTCAAGATGCTTCACAACGATCTGTTCTGCCTACCCCTAGAACCACTACTACCCCGTATGCACAAACCGGTATTCCTAATACTTGTGCTTGCTACCATTCTGGAGATCCTAGTCATTTTCGCAATATGTGCCCTCACCGAATCCGTGTTCGCCAACCTCAAATTAGAACTGCACCCTACTACACCAATGCTTATCAAGTCCAAACCCATCAGTCCTACACTCTTCAAGCTCTTCCTATCAATCAAGATCCCTCCTACTTAGCTCCACTTTATCAACGCCCATACCCGCAAGTTCAAGTTTTCCAAGCTTACACCACCCAAACCTCACCAGTGTCGTCCTTTCAAGCTCAACCTACCCAAACTATTCCACATCCACCTGCACCGACTGCTCAAGTTATTATGGATCCCATTACCTCAAGTGCTCCAAGTCGAGTAAATCAAGGCAACCGTAACTGAATCTGCTTGAAGACTATGAAGATTTTGCCTTCATTATTTTTATCTTAAGTTATCTTATTTTCTTTTTCGTTTATTCATTGTATCGACTCTTTAGTTAATCGCGACATTGGATGATTTTAATTTGAACTATTTAAGCATTTCATTTTATGAATAAACTTTCCTTTATCAAAGTTAACCTATTTGAATCTTGTACCTCCATCTCATTTCCTTAATCTCGATTATCACAATAACATCTGTTTCACAAAATTTATTTTCTTTCAATTTTCATAATTTTACTTTTAAAAGCAAAAGAGGTTTTCGAAATCTCACGGTTTTATTAATTTAACTAGAACATTTATTAATTATCATTTGAAATTATATTTAGAATTATCAAAACATTTGTTTTCTCTTAGAAATTTTATTTTAAATGTTTTATAACCCACATGATGGAGCGGATTATGCGGACCATCCGAGGATAAAAGTAATTATAGTCGCGAAACATAATTATCCAAGTCATAGCATGGAAATCATGATAAGTACGATTGTGTGTCATGATCTAGAACTGAAAGAAATTTGAGTAACGTTACAAGTGTTAAGATGATAAGGACATGGTGGATATGCCGCTGGTACATCCTATATATAAGTGCCCTTATCGGATTGTAATTTGAAGCGTTACTTCGGTTATTAAAAGTTCTATGTTATGATATTCTCCTTAAAAGTTTAAATTGTTTTCAAAACGATGATGTTTTGGTTTTCCTTAATTTCGGGACGAAATTCCCTAAAGTAGGGGAGAGTGTAACATTTCGGATTTTCCAAACCCGTATTCGTTTACATTTAACCCGGCCAGAAACATTTTTAGATCATTATTATTAATCAAATCAAATATTTATAAGTAATTAAGTTTCCTAATGTTCACTTTAAAACCCTCTTGCTTTATATATTGTCCATTTCTGAATTATTCCATGAAAGGCTCTATAAATGATTAACAAACTATAGGGACTAAATATGACCAAGCATGAAACACCCCTCTAGTTGGCCGGAGCGCTGTGCGGGCGACCTCCTCACCCCTGCCGCGCGGCGCCATGGATGAACTGGACAGATTAGTTGTTCGATCTTGTTTGTTATCTCGTTTTTGATATACAAATCGTGTATTTTAGGCATAGTTGAGTGAATTAAGGTACAAGAAATCATAATTTAACTAAAATACAAGTCTTAATTCGTTTCTTATTGACCAAGATCAAATCTTTATGATTGTTCCATTGATTTTCTCATTAAAACCATATTAATATGTCCATAAATGGTTCGTTTTTGCTATTCCTATATAAACACTCATAATTCCCTGCCACAAAACTTTACCCTAAACACTAAGAGACTCCTCCAACCATCACTCATCTCTGCCTTTCATCATCTTGCTCGGTTATTGCATATTCGTTGAAGATACAAGACTTGTTCGTTGACTTCGCTTATGTATGGATCTTTGACTCTTCGTTTCTCTTGATCCTTTCACTTTCCAGGTAAGTTTTAAACCTAGGAATCGTTCATACATATTCCCTAGTCATTAACCTTCAATCAATTTCGATGGTTGAAGGGTGTTGACTGGTCAATTCGCTTAAAACCCGTTAAAGGGCAAAACAGTCATCATGTTTGACTTAACGTTTTCTCATACTTCTGGTCGGATTCAATGTTCGGTCCATAAGACTTTAATCTCATAATGAAATTTTAAGGCTACTGACCAAAACCCAACTTCTGACTCGTTATTCGGAATCTGGTCAGTACCAGCTCGCTTAAATCTTTAATTTAACATAGCCGGAGTTCTAGACGTCCGTTTGGATCGATTCCAGCGGCATTAATTTCTTTTTTACTTATATTATCATATCTCAAAATTCCAGGTTCTAATCATTTATCTCGTTCGACGCGTAGTGGACAACTCGTTTAATCTTTAGTTTATTTATCTTAATTAATAATCACTTGCCTTTAATATAAGGTGAGTTTTATCATTCCCCTATTTTACTCAGTTTTCTAAAACGTTTTGAGGACATATGAGTATATCATACTATATATATATATATATATATATATATATATATATATATAGGGGTGGGTTATAGTAAAAATAGATAGTTTTCTAGGAATAGTAAGAATAGATCTAGGCCCTTGGATTTAGGATCTAGTGGTTAAGATTAATTGTTTTGAAAATATCAAATAGTGTCATAGGATCTAGGATTTAGCCTATATAATTCCCTAAATATGCTCACGTAGTTTCCTAACTCTAAATTTTATGTCCTTCCTACTTTTCTTACAAAACTATGTATTTTTTATTTTAACCCTTTTCTACATGTATATATATATATATATCAAAAAAAGCAAACTTGTAATTGTGTGTGATTAATCAAATATACTTATTATGTGCTAACTTGTTTATGTGCATTCGTTTGACATATCCCTTTGTGGAGGGTTCTCATTGACCAACGTCCGATTCGCTAGACGGTCGTATTATTATTATTTTCTCGTGGTTGATTTACCGGCAACTGATTCGCTTGGCAATGGTTTAATCGACAACTTATTTGCTCATGGTTTGATTTCATTACTGCATTTATTACGTTTTGCTTATTTCTCATATTTATTATATTAACATTATTTTATTGCAAAACTGGTGATAAACTCACTTAACATGTGTTGTTAACAAAACTTTGTTTTCTTCGCATATGCAGGTTGCTTAAGTTGAAGTTTGGACACTTAAAAAGACCTTAGGGTTTTGTTAAAGACAAACATGAATTTAAATTGTTGTATATATTTATTTGAATCGTTTTGTTGTAATTGAATATTGTGTGCACATTTGAAATAAAATAATTAAATAGATATTGTCACATTTATATATTATGATAGTATCTTCGAGCTGTGAGCAATCGGATCACGCCCCGGCATTTCCGCCTTAGGTTGGGGTGTGACATAAACATTATAGACTGCCTAGGCTTATGAAGAACCTATTTTGACATTGTGATTTGATTTGGGATTTATTTATCGTTATGGTTTTTATGATTTAGTAAAAGGTTTAATCTTATAAAATTGATACATATGGATGCTTAGGATTGTTTGATTGATTGTTATTATTCCATAGTTGCCTTGATTATTGTTTTTCATTATGATAGTTTGCTATTAGTCAATTACGTTATCTTTTTGATTATTTTATGATTGGTTTCATGATAAGATCATAGGAATAATAATTATTAATTAAATAAACCTAAGTGTGCTTCTAATTTGAAATCTGTAAAGTGCTAGGTTATTGATAGATCTTTATTATTTAATCTTGCTCGATTTAGTTCTTCGTAAGGAGTCCGTCTAGATTTGATTATTTATATTGCCTATTAAATCAATTAAATATATTAAATTACCTTTGATTTCCGCGCTGTAAGGTAGGATTTCATATAAAGGAACTAAGCCATAAATAATTAGGTAACCGTAAGGAAACTTGATATTTAAATACTGGTGTGCGTTAAAACTTATTAGAAACTCATAGTTGTCTCTTGAGAAGAGTCAGGGGTCATGTTCGGGTTTTCTCTTAAGTGTCTGCTTTACGATCCTAGTCGATAACTTAATATTTTCCCGGTTAATTAACAACTGAAATTTAGGGGATTCTAGCCTAGGTAGTTTTCTCATCATCATCTTATTTACTCAAACTTGTGTTTTCGTTTATTTTGCTTATTTTCCTTAATTAGTTTTAATATAGTGTTTTAAACAAAACCCCCCTTTGAAATAATAAACAAATAGTCGTGTCTGTAGTTGAGTCTAATTAGCTAGTTTACGTAAATAAAAGAGTCTCGTGGGTTTGATATCCGGACTTACTTAGCTGTACTAGTGTCGACCAATTCACTTGCCGGTTAGTAGTTTTAGTTAAGTTAAGAGTCTAGAATTATTACTTAGTGGCTAGATTAGCATAATTTTAGTTAATAAATTTATAACTAATTTGAGCACATCATTAGGGTTTTGGTGGTGGTATGTAGGTTTATTTTTGAGTGTAGGATCTTTTATGTATAGGCTCTGATACCATAATAAAAACTATTATGGTATTAATTCTTGAAATTACAATGCAAAGCCATCTCAATATATATATCAATGAGATGCTCAAAAGGAGCCAGAGATTATGGCATAAAATAAGCAAGAGCCAATAAGGCAATAATATAAATTGAAAGACAAATGAGGAAACAAATAATTGGTTAAGATAATATGCATAAATTATTCATAGTAGCGTTTAGGTTCAACGAGTCGGTTCCAGCGCTACTGGAATTTAGTTTCCAGCGCTCACATTCATCTCTCATTACTCTTGTATAACCTATACGGATTCTCACGTCGAGGTTTAGGCCTGTAAATGAACCGAACGTTCGGTGAACTATTCGTGAACCATTCGGTGGGAAGTTCGTTTATTTAATAAACGAACGAACATGAAAAAAACATTTGTGTTCGTTTAGTTAAATGAATGAACATGAAAACATGTTCCGTTCGTTCATTTATGTTCATGAACGTTCGTTTATGTCTGTTTATTGATGTTCGTTTATATATTAGTAGAAAATAATTAAATATTATCTGGATAGGTCATCTGCTTAAAGGTTTTATATTTGTTAATTTGTGTTCATTTAAGTGTTTTCATTCAAGTTCGTTTATGTTTGTTTTTGTACATTTAAATTTGTTCAAATATGTTCGTTATCTTTGTTCAGTTATATTCGTTTAGATTTTAAACAAACACGAACATGAACATAAATATTTGTTCGATTAAGTGTCTGTGTTCTTTTAAAGTTAAATTAGCGAACATGAACATGCCCTTGTTCGTGTTCATTCGATTCGTTTACAGGCTTTCATTATCACATTGATGAATACATCAGTCTCAATCTCTAGGCTCTGCCGATTTTATTTGTGTTTGTTTGTGTTCGTGAACCGTTCATTAACACATTAATTTCCTTAATGAACGAACACGAACATAAAATCTCGTTCAGTAAGTGTTCGTGAACCGTTCATGAACACATTATTTTCTTAACGAACGAACATGAACAAAGCCTTGTTCGTGTTCGTTGGGTTCGTTTACAGCCCTATCGAAGATGGTTGCAGGAAGCCCCCTTCCTGTAATGAGAATAACGAGGCTTCTGCTTTGCAGATCTAGCTGCATATCACGTAAAATTCAAGGCCATCGAAGTAATCCTTCCAGTTGAATCTGCGGTCTAAACGCTAATTTAGATTGGCGTTTTTCAATATCTAATACACCGTGTATTCATAAAATCTCATTAAAAAAAACTGAACAATAAAGTTTAGAGAGGTGTATATATTATTAGAGTTATGTTATTAGCATGATATTCTGTTCTTAAACAATCAACTTTGAGGTTTATTGTAGCTAGCCTAGAAGATGGATATGGGTTAGTCAATATTGAGAAGAAAGATGACATGTTGTGTTACAATCTTTCTAGAAAAAAAAAGAAAAAAAAGAAGAGTCCAACCAATTACGTAACCAATCTATTTAATTATTTCTATTGGTTAGTATAACAAGACAAATTCTGATAATATAGAAATGTGTTTGCCCAAGTCCAACCAAAAGGGATTTTCCGCAAGTTGTCAGAATATAATAATGTGTTAAACTGTTTGATAAGTTAAAATCCAAGGAGAAAGAATTATCAAGTTTTTAGTTTAACTTGTTTATATTTTTATGATAAAATTTAAGTTCATAATTGTAGGTAAGGTCCCTCGGGAAAGGGTCAAAAACTAAACATCGAAGACCACAACATGCCACTCAGTACCTGCGAAAGGCACAGGCGGATGGCAGGAACCCACTGGCAGGCGGATGGCGGAAGATCATAACCAAGCAAACAGTGGAAAGCCACCGCCAAACGATATCAACAAGATCTCGCAAAAAACAAAACGTACAGACATGCGCGTCGGGCTTATCAGAGAA
The DNA here is from genome assembly GCF_021521415.1 of Bidens hawaiensis. Taxonomy (NCBI): domain Eukaryota; kingdom Viridiplantae; phylum Streptophyta; class Magnoliopsida; order Asterales; family Asteraceae; genus Bidens; species Bidens hawaiensis. The sequence goes on along the minus strand of NW_027497170.1, from coordinate 164,346 downwards.
GACCAGCATTGTACTGTCAATGGTCAGACACGACATACACCCGGCTGTTGTAACCAATCAGGAATCCACAATGTGCAACAGCATAACGAATAGAGGATTCCAGAGACAACGACATTTGGCCAAATCTTCTCCACCATTTCGGCTATTTACCCAACAGTAAAGGCATTCTTAAAAACCCTATTCTCCCCAAAAGAAAATCCACCACTTACCATACTGACTCACACGCCGGAGTGTGGTTACGAGAAGACCCCCCCCCCCCTCTCCCCTTCTCGTAACAAGCTCACGGTATTCTGTTTTGCAAGAATCGTTGATAAGAACATGTAGAATCCGATAGTAGTTTAATATATTTTTTAATTAAGATAATTAGTTACAAAATAATACACTTTACACTTATGAACTCAAAAACCATATTTCCAAGTATTTAGTCTCAAAACCACTAGAAAAAAGAAACTTCATCATAAAACTCATAATAATCAAAAAAATTCACCTCCATGCAACACGATCCACACCACTAGGTCCATTTTTCTAAGTCACCAAAAATCATGGAATAGCACTAAGAATAATATCAACAATATTAATTATACTCCAGATGCAAGAGCTGCCCAAAAGTCTAGACAATAATCGTTGGATTTTTTGGAAATGAACAATCTTGTCCAGTAAATAATCAAGAGATGAAACAGATGAAAGAGTGGTACAGTAAGTTTGTAGCAGAAAATATAAGGAGTGAAGAAATATCCTAATTTGTTTTATGCTACCCAAGTTACAGCTCAAGGCCAGGCGACCCCGCGCACGTGCCAGGTAACACGCATTCACCCGCATCCGCGTTTTTGTTCTTGCTTTCCCCAAATTCGGATTCAAATAATCATTTGTGCCCTAATTTGAAGAAATTTGGGGAAAGAGAATGTGAAAATAATCGTATCAAATTTTATTATGAAATGTGTTTACTAAAAATGGTGGATTGATTGTGATGCAGATGTATACCTTACAGAATAAAAGGTAGCAAAATGGGATCATATACGAATTTAATTTAGAAGATGCACTGGAGGTTCTAGTCATCAGTGCACAAAGAAAGGGCAAAGGAATGCTGTTCCCTAAGGGAGGCTGGGAATCCGATGAATCGATCGTAGAAGCCGCTCACAGAGAATCGGTAGAGGAAGCTGGAGTCTTTGGAACAGTTGAGGTTGGTTTGGTTTTACTTTTATGATTCAGACAATTGAGTAGCATATCTTTCTTGAACTTTTGTAGGGTGGGTGTATTGGGTAAATGGTGCTTCAAAAGCAAAGGCAATGATGCATACTATGAGGGGCACATGTTTCCATTACTTGTCAAGGGGCAGCTCGACTATTGGCCCGAAAAAGACATGACATTCGTCAAAGATATTGGGTGAGTGTGCCTAAAGCTAAAGAGGTTTGCCAATATTCTTGGATGAGGGAAGCACTGGATGTGCTGGTGACGAGACTCGAGTCAACTCCTCCAAGTAAGTTATGAACAAAAGGCACCCAACTTGTGCATATGATGAGATTTTGCAAGAGCATCCGAACGACCTCTTGAAAGGTTGCACAAGAAGATTTGATCAATCAACCACATGATCGTGTTTGTTTGATGCACATTGAGGTCTTTGTACACGAAGATTTTGTTTCTCCTCCAACAGTGACTGTCGATTGTGATAATGAAGGAGATAGAAGAGGGGTTTTGATGATCACTAATGTTTCAATTAATCTCTTTGCTGCTATATATTCAGTATGCTCCAATCATAAGAATCATGAAGTTGAAATGTTGTGAATAGCAATGTTACACCCAAATTATCATTTTTATGTCTTAGATACTATACCATACTGAGTTCTTACAATCTGGTGTTGTAATGCAAGCATGAAAGATGCCTTTTGTTAAATTAAAGTAAATGCCTAATACATATAAACCCAAGTCATTTTGTTTTTGATGAGGTGTGTAATGCTGTTCATTATCATCATTGCACGTAGGAAACGTTACCGAGATAGTTGTGGTGTATCATCAGAAAAAATGGCTTATGCGAAGGAGCTCTCTTTAATAATGATGTTTATTAACATATATTGAAAAATAGCATGCATCTGAACTACTGTCTATTATAGTAATAATGGACGGATAAAACCTTTTCCTTAAACTACACATTAATATTTTACAAATAAGCCAGCACCATCATTAAATCATTATAATCGCGTAACCGAAAACTTCTTTATGGATCGATAAATGCTGACCCAAGCAATCTAGCGGTGCGTGCGCTCAGCTTTGGAAGCATGGAGTCATGGACTCTATGTTTCGAAAGATTGTGCTCGCATTTGAAATCTAAAACCTTGCTTCTTCTAATCAAAAGATTCTCCTTTTACGTGAAAAAAGCCTTTCAAGTAGAACATCACGATGCCATTCGACTACGAGAATGAGTTCTACTTTAGAAACTTCCAACGTAGACCCATGATGAAATCTTTCACTCACTTCACTCACTTGGAAGTGAAAACACGTATGAATATGAGTTTTGATAAGCTCCTTTTCCCATTTTACCACTTTCACATAAAACAAACGACTTCACGTGTACTTACGCATGTCAACAGATAAACATTGACCAGAAGGATAAAAGGAAATTTATGAAATTATATTCACGGTTACAATTTTATGATCATAACGTTTTAGATTCTATAATAATAATAATAATAATAATAATAATAATAACTAGTAGTGCTTCCCACGTTGCACGGGGAACTTAGCAACGGACGCAAACATCAAAACATGGATATACGAACACATCATAATAACTATCACATCGACATAAAAAAAAAGTTTATCTAAATATTAAAAGGACTTGGTCGGTATTGGTTTGGCTCCGGTGCTGACGCGGTACCAATAACACGAATATACAAGCACATCGTAACGACTATCACTTCGACAAAAGAAAAGGTTTATCTAAATATTAAATGAACTTCGTCGGTACTCGTCCGGCTCGGTGCCGATGCGGTACCGATAACACGTATACAAACGCATCGTAATGACTACCACTTTGACCAAAAAAAAAAGTTTATCTAAATATTAAAAGAACATGATTGGTATAAGCTTGAGTCATTACGGTACAGATACGATACCGACACTTTCAACAAACGTTATACACTTAACCAACACTCGTTATATAGCTTAGATAAAAAATATATATTGTATATACAACTACGCTTTGAACAAACGTTATACCCTTTATTGCGGATTAGTCGTATCGTATGATGGTCAGAAGTGAAGTCAGAGTGGACAGGTAAAAGCCGCACGTGCCACGTAACAAGCATCCGCGCTTGCTTTTTGTAGTCAGTAATACTCCCTGTCCCACTTGCTGTTGCTGTTCCCGACGTTATTTCCTTTAAAGTACAATTCACCATTAACATTAAAGAAACGTGGATCGACTCACTGGTAGACGATCTGCTTTCCTCGGGTGTGATTATGCTATTTCACCGATGGATCTCTGGGATCTGGATTCTTCCACCTACAAAATGAACAGCACCGTAAACTTACCTCTCAGAAAGGGACAGAGGGGTCCTCTTTGGTGTAACCCTCCGGTGTGAGAATAAGTGTTTGTAGGAGAAGATAATAATATGAGAGTAAGGAAATTGGAGTGTATTGCTTAATATAGCTGAATACTGTGTAATTGAGTGTGTGTCTCCTTGTGGAGTTGATGTGGTATTTATAGTGCTAGGGTTTCCAATGATTGGGCTCAGACCCAATTAGGGCCTTGTTGGCCTCCTCCAATTGCTTTGCGCCACGTGTCCTTGGGACACCTGGTGCTTTTTCATTGGTTATAATCACGTGGTAGCACATGGGTTTTGCTGAGTTGTCCACCTTTCATTGGCAGCTGTCAACATCAGCATATTCTTATTCCTTAAAAAGATACCTTCTGGAAGGTTGTCTGACATGCACAATCAAGGTTGCCCTAATCCTGATTTGGATAAGGACGAGGTTGATTATGTGCATGTGTGATATGCGCCTATCCTGAGGATGCGCGAGGTCTTCTCTTTATTCTCACGCGCAGATGTTTCATGCGCAAATGTGATATGCACGAGCATGTGATATGCGCCACGCGCGGGTGCGCCACGCGCATATGTGATGCGTGAGCATATGTGATGCGTGAGCATCTGTGGTGCCTGAGCATATGTGATGCCTGAGTATGTGATGCCTGAGCATGTGATGCATGAGCATATGTGATATGCGTGAGCATATGTGATATGCGCCATGCGCATAGGTTTTGGCTTTGTGCCTTCATAATGTCTTGATTTCAAGCCTCTTGTCTATATCTTGTGGGTTGACCCGCCTCGCTCGGTGTTGAGGCGGGTACATACCTCTTCAAGCCCCCCAGTCTAATGTGTGTCTTGTCTCGCGCGAGCGAGATAAGATAGATATTAGACTTAATAGTTTGCTCTTTTAGTAGGGGTTTGTCTTTTTCTTCTTATTAATCATCGTTGCGCGAAATTCTATCCTTTTGGTTGAAAACGAATCGTCCCTGTACGTGGTTGGTTGTTGCTGACATGCGTCAGTGATGGAGACGTGTCAGACCTTTCGTGTGCTCGAGGTGCTACAGTTGCCTTTCGTGTCCCCTCACATAGTGTCAGGGACACGTGTCGCGCTCGCGTTGGTCCGTTCCTGCGAGTGGTGGCGCGTGAACTCTGGCAGCACCTGTATAGTTTCTTTTCGTGTCCCCTCACACAGTGTCAGGGACACGTGTCGCGCTCGCGTTGGCTTACACCTGCGAGTGGGGGCGCGTGAAGTCCGATCAGCACCAATTTTTCTCTCTCCTGGGCCTATAAAAGCCAGCCCCTTTGAGTTTTTTATCCTTCATCTTCTTGTTTATTCAGAGCTTTTTCCTTTCATTCTATTCCGATTGCCTTTGTTCTGCTTCCAGATCTCTGTTCTTCAGAAGCATCCTTTGTCCGTTTTTACAGTTGTATGTCTGATAGCTCAGACAACACAATCTCCCCTATCCATCGCCATGTGAAATCGTTAGTAATGTCTACATTGAAGAAGACCGGCAAGGGGAAGAGGGCTGCTGAGGCCTCATCGGAGGAGGTAGGGAAGACCAAGGCCGTAAAGAAGTGGGATGAGATCCCCTGTAAGCTGAGGCAGTCCGATTTTGACAGCCTTATCGATACTCAGGGTTTTCTCCCTGAGTATGGCTGCATGTTGCCGGCGGCCGGGCAAACGGCGGCGGACCCGCCTACCGGCTATATTTCCCTTTATTGCCATTTTTTCACCCACTGCAACCTTCGTCTCCCGATGACAAGGTTTGTGGGTGCGCTGCTTAGGTTTTATGGGATTCATATATCCCAAGTCCATCCGTTTGGACTCGTGCGCATGACTCACTTTGAGTTCATGTGCAAATCTCAGCGCGAGGAGCCCACCCCTCGGCGCTTTCAGTTTTTTTATAAGCCTAAGATCCAAGATTCTTGGTTCTCATTTATTCCTCGCAGTCAGAAGGTCAAGTGCTGCACTGTTTCATTCAAAAGCCTTCATGACTGGTCCGAGAGATTTTTCTATATCAGGGCTGGTGTGATCCCCATCCGCATGACCATGCGCGCGATCTCTTCTGCGCCTGCGGATGTGGGTGTCTTCAAGAACCCAACTGGCGCCTGGGTAAAAAAGTTGACTGCCGAACCATCCCCCGCCAAGAAAATTTGCGAGGAGGCGCTGGTGGGGGTTGGTATGAGCAGGAGGTGGGCTGACAGCGCGACTGAGCCCGTTATCCAAGTTGACGGCTTATGTAAGTTAATTCAATGCATTACTTCTGCGCGAATATAATTCGTTTTGCTGATATCATTTGACTTGTTTTGTGCAGTCAGCAAGGAGTATGTCCACGCCGCCTATGATGAGCATATGGAGGGTGGCTCCGTCGCGTTGGGCGCTGGGGAGGTTGGCTTCCCCGATCGCTTCGATGACATGTTCATCCCTGTTGATCTGGGATTTCTCTTTGACAGCGATGCGCCTGGTAAGCCTTTGTACTTATGCTTATGCCTTTATAATACCACATTTGGCTAACATTTCTGTTGCGTGTATTGTAGACGCGCTTGAGAACTACGAGCTGGAGCTCGCGGAAGAGGAGGAGGAGGAGGAGGCGCCCCAACTAAAGCGTAAAGCTAAGGGGACTGGCGCAGGGGCCAGTAAGAAACAGAAGAAAGATGATGCCCCTGTTGTTCAGGATCCTCCTACTCAGGCGAAGGGACTTGAGAAAACCCAGGTGTTTACCACCAAGTTTTCCTTGTCTTCCCTGTCTCAAAAAGTGGGCAGACCTCCTGTCCACACGAGGTATGGTGCCACTACTTCCTCCCTTCGCGCGGTGGAAAAGGGAAGCGGCGTTGCGCCTGCCGTTTCCTCTTCGACAGGTATACTTTGCTTATCCTTTATGGTTCTATGTGCGTGATTCTGATAGAATTACTAATGAATCCTTGCTCACTTAAATGTTTGTAGAGCCGGCGACCTTGGTGGACCAACCTCAGGCGCAACAAGGTGCCGAGCCTGCGCCGGAGGTCGCTTCGAAGTCCCCTGTTTTACCCTCAAAAAAGGGGAGAATGGACTTCATGGCGATGTTTGCCTCGCGAACGGAGTTGCGCCAAGGTATGTATTGCGCTTTTATTTTCTGACTTTTTTCTTTTAGATCAAGTCATGAACCATTTCTTTTTGTTGTTTTTTTCATAGGAGTCATTGCTGGCGTACAAGCTGCTGGCGGCACTGCTGGCGCCGGTGCCAGCGCCGTTGGTTCTGCTCCTGCTCCTGCTCCTGCAAGCACTGAATCTCCCCTCATCGGGATTACTAAGGAGCAGGAGGCCGTTTTACGCACCGACCTGGCGGCGTCGAGACCTCCCTCACCTCCTCCTGCGCACAGCCCTCCTCGCGAGACTGATTTTGGTTCTAGGTCGCAGGAGAAAAGGCCTGTTTCAGAGGAGGATGAGGAGGTTCAAGCTGAAGGCTCCGACAGCGGCCGCGCCAGCCCTGCCGCGCCACGAGGTTTTGCGGCGCCGTCTTCTAGTAGGCCTGGCGCTGACTTTTCTGCTTCATCCCCGCAGGTATAAGTTCGTTTTTGCTCCGCTGCACGAACTTCCATATTAGTGTTTTGATGACTTAGATCATTACTTTGTGTTTGCAGGAAGCCGATCACATTTACCGCCCGAGATGGAACATTACTGAGGACAGCTCATTTCAGTCCATGGGTGTGTGTGAGGACTTCTGGGCTCATTCTGTGCCTCCAGCTGAAAGGAGGTTTCAGGAGGGCCGCGCTCGCGATGACTTGCTCAACGATCATCTGTTTGCTGGGTCGGCTTTCTTTGCTGCCTCCCAAGAGCTTCGCTATGATTACGTAAAGGTACGTGATGCTCTTGCGGAAGCCAAGCAAGAGGCTAAAGTGTCTGCTTGGCATCTTTCTGATGCTCGAGAGAGAGCTGAGAAGCTCCAAGCAGAGCTCAGTGAGAACAGAGCAAGTGCCAACACCGCCTTTGTGAAGCGCGGGCATGAGCTACAGGCTACGCGGGAGAAGCTACAGGCGGCCGAGGCGGACGCGGCCAAGTACGCGCGTAGAGTGCGCGACTTGGAGCTTGATGCGGAGGCGCGTGACCAAGCTCTCATCCAGTCTATAACTGACAAATCATCACTGAAGAAGGAGCTGGCGGCCGCGCAGGCCGAGAAAGATGAAGCCTTGGCGACGGCAGCGTCTAGCCAGGAAGCACTCGAGCTTGCGCGAGCGGAAAAGGAAGAAGCCCTGGCGGCAGCAGCGTCCGACAAAGAGGAGCTGAAACAGACTAAGGAAACTGTTGAGTTGTTAAACTCTCAGATTCCTGCTCTTGAGACGTCTGTTGCTTCCGTCGCGCAGGATCGCCAATGGCTAATCTCACAGGGTATGACTCGTTGCGCTTACGCGATGAAATACTCAGACGAGTTTCAGGCCCTTGTGATGGATTGCAACGCTGCCAGCGCGCTTGGTGGGTCGAGCTGAAGGGTTTAAGGATGGCTATGAATATGGCATGTTGAAGAAGAACCCATCCGACTACCCTTACCAGAGCGACGTTGCCTGCGCGGACATGGCCGCGATGGGGGAGAAGTATTTGAATACTCCCATTCCCATCCTTGCGCAGGTATTTTAACCTTAATGAGATTACCTTGACTTATTTTCCAAGTCTTTTTGTACTCATATTTTTCCTTATGATTTGCAGATATCCGCGCTTGCTGACCAGCCCGATCTCGGCGCGCTAAAGAAATTACTTGACGAGTGCGAAGGGGCTGGTGGCAGCGATGATGGCGCGGGGAATGCTGCCCCTGCTAGCGGCTCTGGCGTGGCCAAAGGATCCGCTCCTGACACTATTGTGATAGAAGACTCCATTCAGGACGAACAACTTGACTATGGTCAGTTTGGAGATGACGAGGAGCGGGCTGCGCCAGATGCTGAGGGCGGTGATGAGGACTATGAAGAGGCTGACGTCGACGTGGAGACTTGAGAAGCCTTCATGTTTTTTATTTTTATTTGTAGTTTGTATCTCATCATCTTGTAAACTTGTAAATTTCAATGCTTTGGAATGAAATTTTGTTTTTCCCTTCTTCGCATCTTGCGCATTCCCCATTCATCTCTTTATATTGCATGTTTGCTTGTTGAATATAAGATATGCTTGCACGTTGAAATAAGAACAAGGTTGTAAGGAAATTATTATACTTAATCCTTGTTATATTGTAAGTGATTTTGCCATATCTTGATTATGTTGACACGTGCCTTGGCGTTTTCATTATTCCTCTTTTGCGCGACGTTATCTCGCATTTATTATAGGGAACTATGAGTTTTTTAGCCTTTACGTGTCAATATGTGTTACTCAGATATCCATTACAATTTCATGCGCGACCTCAACCTGAGACCTTAACAACTATGTTTTGGCATTTGCTTTGCCTTAGTTGTGCTTAGGTATTTTTATGGTCAGGCTGCGCAGCATGTAGGATGGATGTTGTGAGTGATTTGAGCTAAGGCTCATATTATTGGGCTAAGGCCCTGAGCTAAGGCTCATATTATTGGGCTAAGGCCCTGACGTTTTAGAGCTAAGACTCGTTAACGCGTTTGAGCTTGAAGCTCGCGCATGTATGTTTTACTTCGTTTTATTTTGTTTTGATGTCAATACAATGTTGTCATATTGCTCAAAATTAATAAAGGGAAGTGTGAAACATGTATGCAAAAGGTAATAGAATCCACATTAAGAGAAGATAGCGCGTATCATTATTCATAATGGCTTAAAAAGCCTTGATTACAAACTTGACATTTTTTAAATGAAACATTTTCTAAGCTGTGCCGCGTTCCATGCGCGCGAGATCTTCTTTCCATTCAAATCTTTTAAAGCATATGCGCCTTTTCCCAATTCTTCCGAGACTTGATAAGGTCCCTCCCAATTGGGGGACATTTTTCCCGGGGGTATCGCGCGGCTAGCTTCATTGTTTCGAAGGACAAAATCATTTTTCTTGAAGTGGCATTCTTTCACGCGCTGGTTGTAATATTTTTCCAGTTTTTTCTTGTATTTGGCTTCACTGATGATAGCCGCCTCTCTGCGCCCTTCAAGTAAGTTGAGATCCAACCTTCTTTCACGCTCATTATCAATCTTGTTCATCATGAGCACTCTATGGGATGGGCATCCAATTTCTGCTGGAATCATAGCCTCCGTTCCATAGGTTAGGCTAAACGGGGATTCGCCATTGCTGGTTTTGCTTAATGTCCTGTGTGCCCACAGGACATTAGGTAGCTCTTCGACCCAAGAATGGGATTCTCCCTCCAACCTTTTCTTCAGCCCATTTAACAAGCTTTGATTCGCGCGCTCCACTTGGCCATTCCCCTGAGGGTGGTATACCGAAGTGAAGATTTGGTTGATGCGCAATTCCTTGAGCCAGTTGGATATTTTCCTGTCAGTGAATTGTTTGCCATTATCGCTCACAATTTCCATGGGCAAGCCAAAACGGCATATGATGTGGCTCCAGATAAACTGCTTCATCGCTTCGGCTGTGATTTTTGCTAGTGGCTTGGCTTCAACCCATTTTGTAAAATAGTCTACTGCCACTACCAAAAATTTTACTCGCCCTTGCGCTTGCGGTAGGGGACCCACAATATCGATTGCCCATTTGTGGAAAGGCCATGCGGAGGTCACCGGAATCAAGTTGTTCTTTGGCCGCATGGTGTTTGGCGCATAGCTCTGACATGCTTTACATTTTTAGATCTCTTTTAAAGCGTCCAAGTACATGCCTGGCCAATAATAGCCTGCGCTCATTGCCTTGGCAACCACCATGCGCGGGCCAGCATGTATTCCACAGATTCCTTCGTGTATCTCTCTGATCACATAGCTTGCTTCCTCAGCATCTAGGCATTTCATGAGCGGTCCCAGATAAGAGCGTCGATATAATGTACCATCAAGCAGTTCATAGTTCTGCGACTTGTGTCTTATCTTCCTCGCCTGTGCGCGATCGTCCGGTAGTTTTCCCTCCTTCAAGAATTCCATTACTGGAGTTATCCATGATGAAGGGGTTGTATGAGTTACAAGGACAGACTTCGCTTCCACCGACGGGTTGCTCATTACTTCTACCCTGACATCTTTGCCAAAGTGATCGAAGCTGGTTGATGCCATCTTGCTCAGCGCGTCAGCAGATTTGTTTTCACTGCGCGGAATATGAATGATTCTGAAGCAGTCAAATTGCTCGATGAGCTTTTTCGCCTGCTCTAGATACAGAGGCATGGTATTCTCCTTGGCATCATAAAGGCCATTGACCTGTGCTGCTACCAAGTATGAATCAACATGGGCCTCTAGCTTTTTAACTCCGAATTTGTGCGCGATGCACAGGCCAGCCAGCAGGGCTTCATACTCAGCTTCATTGTTGGTGCTCTTGAAGTCTAACCTGATGGCGTAAGTATATTCCTGATTCTCTGGATCCACCAGCTTGAGGCCTGCGCCGGATCCTTCGTTGTTTAAAGCTCCGTCGGTGAATAATCTCCACACATTTTCTTCATCATTGGCTCGCGGAGGGTCTACCTCACGCTGAGCCTCTTCAATTTTTCCTTCGGGGACTTCTGCAATGAAATCAGCCAAGACTTGTCCCTTTATTGCTGGACGGGGCTTATAGGCGATCGTGTGCTCTCCTAATTCCAGCGCCCATTTTGTTAGCCTTCCCGAGAGTGCGGGGCGCCGCAAGACTTGCTGGATGTTGTAACCAGTCAGAACTTCAATGGGATGACCATTGAAATATCTATGAAGCCTGCGCGACGCGTGTGTTAGTGATAAAACTAACTTTTCCATGATGGAGTAGCGCGTCTCAGGATCTGTCAGCACCCGACTCACATAGTATATTGGCGTTTGGATTCCCTTGCGATCCACCAACAATACTGCGCCGATGGCGCGCTCTCCTGCTGATAGGTACAATGTCAAAATTTCACCAGGAAGTGGAGCTGTGAACGCGGGCAGATTTATCAAACATTCTTTTATCTCATTGAAAGCTTGCTCGGCCTCAGGAGTCCATTTGAATTGGCTTTTCTTTAAGCAATTTCTCAATGTGTTGACAAAGGGGGTAGATTTGCTTGCATGGTTCGCTAGGAACCTGTTGATTGAAACCAATCTACCATTCAGCTTCTGGACTTCTTTCATGGTGGATGGCGAGGGCATGTCAAGGATGGCCTCCACCTTCTCAGGGTTCACCTTGAAACCATCCTTGGTGACCATTACACCTAGAAATTTTCCCTCTTGTACGCCGAAAGTGCATTTGCTCGGATTGAGCTTCATGTTAACTTCCTTTAGGCGCCCAAGGGTTTCTTCGATGTCTTTGAGCATTTGTTTTTCCTCCCTGCTTTTGATCACCAAATCATCCACATAGACTTCTAGGTTTCTTCCAATCTGCTCGCTGAAAACGGCATCCATAAGTCTTTGGTAGGTGGCTCCCGCATTCTTCAAACCAAAGGGCATTTTTGTGTAACAAAAAACACCCTTGTCGGTTCTGAAGGCGGTCTTGTCCTCGTCTTGTGGTGCCATTTGAATCTGGTGATAGCCCTTGTAGGCATCCAGGAAACATTTGAGCTTGAATGGCGCCACGGAGTCCACCTTTGCGTCGATGTTTGGGAGGGGGTAACAATCTTTTGGGCACGCTTTGTTGAGGTCCTTGAAGTCAATGCACATCCTCCACGACCCGTTACTTTTCTTTACCATCACAGGATTGGCTACCCATGTCTGGTATCGTATCGGGCGGATGATGTTTGCGCGCAATAGATCCTCAACCTGCTCATTCATGGCCCTCGCCTTCTCATCCCCCATGACTCTCTTCTTTTGAGCAATTGGCTCTACAGACTTGAACGTGTTGAGAGAATGTTGCGCCAGGTCTAGCGGAACCCCAGTCATATCAGTGTGTTGCCACGCGAAGACCGACATATATGCTGTGAGCAATCTTTTCATTCTCAACCTCGTGTCGTCTGATATCGTAGCGCCAATTGTGATTGTTTGCTCCGGGAATTTTGGGTTGAGAATCCATTCCTCTGGCGCGTTGTCTGCCATTGGAAGTTTCATTCTCCCTTCCCGCGGAGTACTTGTCACTGCACACAAATGATCTCGGTATACAAAAGTTACACCTGTTGGTGTTGGGAACCCCAATGTGCCGTGCGCTGGCGACGGTATGGCGTTGAATTGGGCAATCGTTCCCCTACCCAAGATCATATTGTGGCATGAAGTGGTGGGCAAGACCAAGAAGTTGACAACTTCGGCTCGCTTGTGTTTTTCATTCCCCATGGTTAGTTCAAATTGTATTTGACCTAGGGGATGAATGATTTCATTTGAAACACCAGAGATTGGTGCATTCACAATTTCAAGCCTTGCTTGGTCTGCCGGATCCAGTTTCCTGAAACATTGCTCATACATGATGTCTGATTCACTGCCAGTGTCCACCAGGACTTTTGACACTTCATAATGAGCAATGTGTGTAGTGATGACAAGAGGACTGCTGATAGAAGGGCCTCCCCTGATTCTTGGGAAGATTACTTGTTGCTCGCGCCAATCTCCTTGGATTTGCGCGCTTCTCTTTCTTGATATTTGCCCTTGCCTTCCTCCCTCGGCTACACAGATTCTTTTGTACTTTTTGCTGGCTGAGGCTCCTTCTGGTTGTTCATTTTCTGGTCTTGAGTTTTTCACCAGGTGAGCCAGCTTGCCTGATTTCACATCTTTTTCAATTGCATCCTTCAAGTGGTGGCATGCATCAGTGTTGTGTCCGGTGGACTTGTGAAACTCACAGTACTTGCCACTGCTTGATGGTCCCTTGTAGTGTAGTGGCTTGGGGCTTTTGAACTGGACATTCTCAGTGCTTAACACTTGTGAAGGTGTTTTAGTGAGGGGAGTCCATATTCTTGGCAGAGGTCTGTTAGGATCTCTGCCGCCTTCCCTCTTGTCACCCTCCCCGCGATTACGAACGTCTTCTTGGGGCTGGGGTGAGCTTGGTTGCGCCTGCTTTTCTGTGGAAGAAAAACTGGTTGGTTGCAACCTGGACCATACAGAGTTCTGTTTGCCCCTTCTTTCGTTGCTGCGCGGTGTCTCAGCTTGATGCCCTCTTTCTCTTGCCCTATCTTGGGCAATTTGTTTTTCATTTCTCGCGAAGACTCGCGATGCTTCCATTAGCTTGGCCCAAGTGGTTGGCATGCCATCTCTGCTTACGAGAGCTCGGCGGAGTTGATCACTGCGCGCGCCTTATATAAAGGCCACGCGCAAGAGTTGCTCAGTGATACCTCCGATTGCCAGAGACTCCTGATTGAAACGAGTTATGTAGTCTTCAATCGTTTCATCATTCCTGCGCACGCAGTGCATGATGTCGTCAGGGTCGCGCGTGTGTCTGCGCTGCTGTACGAAGTGGGCTTGGAACTTTTCCAATAGTTCCTCGAACCCATCGATTTGCCCAGTCGGCAAGCTCTCGAACCAGACACGCGCCGCGCCCGTGAGGCAGCGAGCAAACATGTGACACCATGTTGGCATCGTCCAGCTTTCTAGGTTTCCAGTGTTGTAAAAACCTTGTAAGAAATCGTCTGGATCTGTCGTGCCGTCATATTTGCCCAAACCACTTGGCATCTTGGTTTTGTGCTGAATGGGGGCCTTCGCGATGCGCTCAGTGAATTTTGAATGTTTCACCAAGATGGCTGGCCTGTACGGTGTGGTTACGTCCACTTGCCCTCTAACTGGTGGGCTGTACGGTATGTGCAGATCCAGATCGGCTTTGGCTCCAGGCGCCATGTTCACGTGCGCGCGGAGCTGTGAGCCTCCTGCATGAGTATCTCGCGTCTTCCTCATGCTGTGCACTTCTTCATCACTAAACTCAGTGTGTGCAGTGTGAACAGAATGACCATCTTCCGGCGCGCGCGCCCTTTTTGTTCCATGAACGTTTTGCTTGTCAAACGCTAGCCTTTGTGTTAAGTCGGCTGACTTTTTGTGTTTGACCAGCTCATTGTACTTGTCCATTAGACGTCGTTGCTCGTTTATGAGCCATTCTTTGGGGTCATTGGTTTCATCTTCTGGACCCATTGGTCCTTTTTGTTTCGCGCCGGTAAGATTTTGTAACGTGAGATCGTCTGGAGGAGTTTCAGTCTGGCCATGAGGAGTTGTGATGAAGGGACGGTTACTGGTGGCGCTCGTAGAATCACGCGGCACCCTCAGAAACTACTGTCCCTCATTAACATCCTCACGTTCAATATCCTCCAGAACTTGATCAACGTTACGAACGCCAGAAACCATGGTGAAAATTTGTTTTTTTTTTTTTAGAGATCTGATGAGATCTTTTTGCCGTTGTAACAGGTGATGGCGCTAATGAAGAAACGTGGATCGACTCAATGGTAGACGATCTGCTTTCCTCGGGTGTGATTATGCTATTTCACTGATGGATCTCTGGGATCTGGATTCTTCCACCTACAAAATGAACAGCACCGTAAACTTACCCCTCAGAAAGGGACAGAGGGGTCCTCTTTGGGGTAACCCTCCGGTGTGAGAATAAGTGTTTGTAGGAGAAGATAATAATATGAGAGTAAGGAAATTGGAGTGTATTGCTTAATATAGCTGAATACTGTGTAATTGAGTGTGTGTCTCCTTGTGGAGTTGATGTGGTATTTATAGTGCTAGGGTTTCCAATGATTGGGCTCAGACCCAATTAGGGCCTTGTTGGCCTCCTCCAATTGCTTTGCGCCACGTGTCCTTGGGACACCTGGTGCTTTTTCATTGGTTATAATCACGTGGTAGCACATGGGTTTTGCTGAGTTGTCCACCTTTCATTGGCAGCTGTCAACATCAGCATATTCTTATTCCTTAAAAAGATACCTTCTGGAAGGTTGTCTGACGTGCACAATCAAGGTTGCCCTAATCCTGATTTGGATAAGGACGAGGTTGATTATGTGCATGTGTGATATGCGCCTATCCTGAGGATGCGCGAGGTCTTCTCTTTATTCTCACGCGCAGATGTTTCATGCGCAAATGTGATATGCACGAGCATGTGATATGCGCCACGCGCGGGTGCGCCACGCGCATATGTGATGCGTGAGCATATGTGATGCGTGAGCATATGTGATGCCTGAGCATCTGTGGTGCCTGAGCATATGTGATGCCTGAGCATGTGATGCCTGAGCATGTGATGCATGAGCATATGTGATATGCGTGAGCATATGTGATATGCGCCATGCGCATAGGTTTTGGCTTTGTGCCTTCATAATGTCTTGATTTCAAGCCTCTTGTCTATATCTTGTGGGTTGACCCGCCTCGCTCGGTGTTGAGGCGGGTACATACCTCTTCAAACATCTATCTATCTATAAATTCATTCGCATCTCTCTCAGATCTTCATCTTCATCGCTTTCTCCGTTGTCTCCTGTTATTCATTTGAAGTGAGATGGAATTGAAAAACATGGTTTCAATGGTTGCTCGCAGGGGCCATCAATTGCAGCGTTACAATCAAGGCCAACGTTGGGTCAGTCGCTAATTTATAATCAAATATTCTCTTCTTCATTTCTGCCCTAATTTGATTCTCAATCCGTAAATCAAGTTGAAGGCCGTCAGTGAATGTTCAAATGATGAATCAAACTCGAATGATTTGAATTCTTAGGGAAACAGAATCGTGTCAAATTGTATTGTAGAGTTTATACAAAATTTGTGTATTAAAATTGGTGAACTGAATGTGATGCAGGTGTATACCCTACAGAATAAAAGGTAGCAAAATGGGATCAGATACGAATTTAGAAGATGCATTGGAGGTTCTAGTCATCAGTGCACAAAGAAAAGGCAAAGGAATGCTGTTCCCTAAGGGAGGCTGGGAATCCGATGAATCGATTGTAGAAGCCGCTCTTAGAGAATCTGTAGAGGAAGCTGGGGTGTTCGGAACAGTTGAGGTTGGTTCCTCATTCTAAAATAACAATTTTGACATTTTCTGCAATAGTACAGTCAATTAAACAATCTGTATAATTGTATATGTTCAAGAAGAAGCCAAAGTCAAATTGGGCAACTTTTGCTATTTTTTATTTATTTATTTTTGAATTTTATGATTATGACATCCGATTGAATTATCTTTCTTGAACTTCTGTAAATTGAACAAATTTTGCATGTTTTTATTAAGACAATTTTATATGATTCAGACACTTGATTAACATACTTTTCTTGGATTTTTGTAGGGGGAATTGGGTAAATGGTGTTTCAAAAGCAAAGGCAATGATACATACTATGAAGGGCACATGTTTCCATTACTCGTCAAGGGCCAACTCGACTTATGGCCCGAGAAAGACATTCGTCAAAGATATTGGGTGAGCGTGCCTAAGGCTAAAGAAGTTTGCCAATATTCTTGGATGAAGGAAGCATTGGATATGTTGGTGACTAGACTCGACTCAAGACTTTCAATTAACTTATGAACATAACAATCCGATTTATAAATATGGTGAGATTTTGCAAAGAAAGGTCTCATAACAAGTTTTGAGTAATCAACCACAAGATCGTGTTTCCTTGATACACATTGAGGTCTTTGTACATGGAGATTTTGTTTCTATGCGGACAATGAAATTGATTCCGATAGCAAAGAAGGAATGATTTAGAAGAGGGATTTTGAGGATCACTAACCAATAACTTTCTTTTCCTTTGGTAATTCATACATCAGAGGCTTGTGTAGTTGTGTTACTTTATTATTTATTCATTTTACATTTGTACAATCTTGATCAAAATAATTAAAGTTTGATTAATCTTAGTCTGTTAGATGAGTGAGACAATAGTTCAAAACATATTATGGGTTAAATGAGTGAGACAATGGATGGTTTATTTTTATTGTGTTCAAAAGTATCATAGGTTAGTTGAGTTTGAGTTGGCTCAATTAGGTGACATGGGATTTGTTGATAGAAGTTGATAACCTATTCCACAGGGAACTATGCCCTTCATATCAACAAATAGAAGATAATGGAGCTGGTGGCACATAAATAAACCATTTGCACAATATAGAAATAAAACAACAGTGAAGAGCCTACTTATGAGACGGGCTCATGGACAAGCCTCCAGCCTAATAATCCAAGCGAGGCCTAATGAAGGCAGGCCCAATGACAAAAGAAGTTCTAGAAGTTGGTTTGGAGGGAAGATGGTTTGCGGGGGATACTTATGCAACAACTCCGATCCGGTTGGTGGCCCGAGGCACGCGTGTCCCGGGATAAGGGGTAGTAACCAGGGGATAAAGATCTGCGAAAATGGCAAAGCCCGCAGGAAACAAGATCGGACCATAGGACTCGGCCGGATGTAATAGACCAGAGGATCATTCATACATATGTTTGTGTCTATAAATAAGGGAAGACAACACTTGTATTATTTCATACACGATACACCATATATACTTCGCACCATACACTTTCACATCGATCCCATTCTTGTAATCGTTAGGAACCTTACCCAGTCCGCCGGAATAGGATCCAACATTGGCGCCATCCGTGGGACCTCTTGATCACGGGTCTTACTTCGACATCCAAGAATAGCGATCAATCCTCAAAAAACATGCCGCCTCCTTTCCCTTCGAGCTCAGGGAAAGGTCATGTTGTTAACAAAAAACATTTCCTGATATCTTCTCCTTCCCCTTAGAGATTTTATCAAAGCGAAGTTCAGCAGGAACCTGATGCCCAACCAGGAGACGGAGGACCCGTCCTGGTGGAAGATATCACGGGGCAAGAAGGGGAGGAGGAAGAACCCCGAGGAGAAGATGGAGAGAGAGAGAGGGGGGTGGAAAGTTACCCCGGAGTTCGTACGAGCCCACAAGGACACCTTGAGGGCCTTTTTAGACGAAGAGGAGAAAAAGGAAAAACTAGAAACACTTCGGACCCGGCTCTCTTTCGAGACGCCCAGGTCGCAGTTGAATACAGAAGGCCCATGTGTCCCCACCAGGGGTCCAGACGCACTGATAAAATCTCTGGTAACCCTCCTATCCACTGTCTAAGGGGAAGGAGAAGATATCAGGAAATCCATTGGACGGACCATACCGACCGAGGGACACCTCTGACGTCTCCAAGTTCACCAAACGTATAGCTGAGGCCCCTCTACCCCCAAAGTTAAAATATCCCTCTACGGTTGACAAATACGACGGCACACAAGACCCAGAAGACCATCTACATGCCTATCGGGGGCTGGGCTGGTGAATGGCTGGTTCATGCCGGTGTGGTGTCTTATGTTCCCCCAAACACTGACAGGGGGAGATCAGGTCTGGTTTGATAGCAGAGAGCCGGGAAGCATTGACAGTTATGAAGAGCTAAGGGAAAAATTCCTTCGGAATTTCAGTCAGCAAAGAAAAGCCATGAAGAATCCCAACGAGATCCTCCATATACGAAGAAAAGATGAAGAGAAAGTAGAGCAATTCATGGAAAGGTACATCTCTGAAAGCATGAATATAAAGGGAGTACCGGAGGTAATGAAAATCTGTGGATTCATTAATGGGGTTAGGTTCTCCCAACTAACAGAAAAGTTAGGAGAGGATTTTCCCACCACCTTTGATCAGCTCATGGACCGAGTCCGAGCTTTTGTTAGGGGAAAAGACACGGGATCCAAACTAAGGGAGTGGGAAGGAAAAAATGGGGGAACTCCGGGAAGATATGGAGGTAACCTCGCAGGACGGGGAAGAACGTTGGGGGAAGGGGTCCGATTTTCCCCTTACAAGTCCCCACATCCAGTCAACACATCCTATTACCCTCCTCGCTTTTCCACCCTTAGCAGGGCGGAAACTTTTCGCCCTAAGCCCCTTTTAAAAGATCGGTTGCATACGGGAAACAGGGATGTGATGGTGGCCGACCGAGCCAAGTATCCACCCCGGGCCTCCACTCAACTGAAGCAACCTTACAGGCCCAACCCCCAGGGGTATTGCAACTATCACAAAAGCCCAGGGCATTCCACTGAGAGTTGCGTGCAGTTAAAGAAGTTATGGGAGGCTGCCCTTAAGGCAGGGCAGCTACCGCTCCTTCCCAAAGAGGGGACCTCAAAGGTTAAGGAAGAAGATGAAGATAAACATTTTGTTGATATGATCCGACGAAGAGGGAGTGAGGAGGAGCGCGAAGATCGGCGTATTAAGAGGGGGAAAGGTGAAGCATTCCCTCAGAATCCTGCATGGATGAACGTCCCCCTATCGTTCTCAGGACTAACTAACGAGGATGCTAGGGAGATGCCGCTGAACATATCCGCCAGCGTTGCGGGACACCGGGTAGCCCCGGTCCACGTAGATGGGGGAAGAGGGGTGGAAGTCATGTACGAGCACTGCTTCGCGAGACTCCAAAAGGAAGTGCGGGACCGACTGGAAGAAGACTTATGCCCTTTGGTAGGTTTTTCGAGGGAGGTCGCTAAGCCTTTGGGCTCCATAACCCTCCCTTTTAGTCTGAGGGAGGGCGCGAAGACTTGGACCATCCAGCTTTGGTTCTCGATAGTAAGAGCTCCGTCAAAGTATAACATCATACTAGGGCGCCCTGGCATGAGAGCCCTTCGGGCCATAGCATCCATCGCACACGGATGCATCAAATTCCCAACCCCTGAAAGGGTAGTCACAATACCGTCCTCAGCTGAGATTGTCGCCAACATAGACCTAGAAGGAAAGTCAAAAAAGAAGCATGTGCCGAGGAATGGGTCCTCAATGTGGAGTTCCCCGATCAGACGGTCAAGATAGGGACCTCGTTGACAGATCAAGGGAGGGCAGGGCTAAAAGAGCTTTTGCTAAGAAACGTGGATGTGTTCGCATGGAGACACGAAGACATGACAGGGATCCCCAGAAACCAAGTACAACACAGTCTCAAAGAGTTCCATTGGATGGAGCCTGTAAAACAAAAGAAAAGAAGTCTGGGGCCAGAAAAAAGCCAAGCCGTATTAAAAGAAACCCGAAAGTTATTGCAAGCTGGAATAGTCAGGAAGGTAAAATATACACAATGGATCTCCAACCCAGTGATGATAGCGAATGCCGATAACAGTGGCGAATGTGTATTGACTTCAAGGATTTGAACAAGGCTTGCCCAAAAGATGCGTACCCACTCCCCGAAGTGGAGAAGAAGATAGAATCTTTGGCGGAATATCCCTTGAGGTGTTTTTTAGACGCCTATGGAAGACTTGTGGCTTTAAATAGGTTCCTTTCCAAAATAGCGGAAAGGACCTTGCCCTTTATGGCTGTTCTAAGAAGAAGTACAAAGAAGAGTAAATTCTGTTGGGATAGGGAAGCAGAAGAAGCCTTTCAAGAGCTGAAGAAACACCTATGTCACCTCCCTACGATTGCAACACCTCTGCCGGGAGAAACGTTGATACTATACCTTTCCCAAACACCAAAAACAATAAGTTCTGTGCTGATGGTGGAAAGGGGAGAAACACAGGTTCCCATTTATTTCATAAGCCATACATTGAAGGGACCGGAGGAAAGATACTTACCGGTAGAAAAATTGGTACTGGCTTTGATTTACACAGCGAGGAAACTCCGGAGGTATTTCCAAGAACATGTCGTGCGAATACTTACCAACCAACCTCTGCAGCAAGTTTTATCAAAGCCCGAAGTCTCAGGCCGACTAACGAAGTGGGTAGTAGAACTAGGGGATCATGCGCTTGAATATCGGCCAAGAACGTCCATCAAATGACAGGTGTTGGCTGACTTTTTAGCTGAAACAGAAGAAGGGAAGGGTAATGAGAAAGAGGAAGAATGTGGGAGTGGTGAGAAGGCAAGGAGTGAGGAACCTTGGTGGAAGCTATACACCGATGGAGCCTCCAACGAAGAGGTAAGTGGGGCGGGGATAATTTTAGTAAGTCCCGAAGGGATAGAGTTGACTTATGCAATAAGGTTGAGTTTCCCAAGCACAAACAATGAAGCAGAATACGAGGCATTTTTGGCAGGGCTCAGGATTGCCAAGGAAATAAGAGTAAGAAAAGTGCAAGCTAACGTTGACTCACTTCTAGTAGCTAACCAAGTGGGGGGGACCTACGACGCTAGGGACCCAAAAATGAGGGAATACCTAAGGGTGACTCATGAACTGATGAAAAAGTTCGAGGATGTAGAGGTGATACACATTCCAATGGGTTCAAACAAAAAGGCGGTTGCTTTGAGCAAATTGGCAGTAGTGGCCTTCGATCATTTGGCAAAATAAGTAAAGGTGGAAACCCTCAAGCAACCGTCGGTAACAGAAACTATGATTGCCAATGTAGAAAGCCAAAAACAAAGTTGGATGACCCCCATCATTGAGTACCTGCAGGAAGGGAGGGTCCTAGAGGATAAAGAGGAAGAAAGGAAACTAAAGATCAAAACATTACAGTATGAAATAATTGAAGGGAATTTAAACAAAAAGTCTTATTTGGGACCATCCCTAAAGTGTATTGTGACATTCGTCAATTTCGGGTCTTGTTTGTATTCGTTTTTGTATTTGTTTATTATGTAAACCGACCCGATTTGTAAACTGAAGCTTATGTTATAATCAAAATGATGGATTTATGTTATAATATTGTTTCACACTTGTTGGGTCTTGAAAACATCCTATTTTTATTTTTATTTATATTTATTTATTTATTTTAGCCCTGCTTGTGGTGCGCACATATGATGTATATATGTGTGAACCCTCGGGTGGGCAAAAGTGAAATTGCACTAATTTTGACGTTATTTTACTAATCTCGTGAAAATAACGTTAAAAGTGACGGACGGTTAATCAGGCATCATGTAGTGGCGTTGATAGCCGAAAGACAATGGTACATGCACCGATGAGCCGGTGTCCCGATGATTGAGTGCTATGTGCCTTATGTCCAAGGCTTGATGCAAAACTACTATCGAGCCCGGGGTCTCACCGAAAGCAGCCTCTCTATCCTTATAGGGTAGAGGTAAGGCTGTCTACATCTTACCCTCCTCAGACCCTACCATAGCTTTGCTATTGGTGGGATATACTGAGTATGGTGATGATGATGATGATTTATTTATTTATTTATTTATTTTTTTGTTGTTTTGTGTTTTTGTCTTGATCCATTTTGCATGAAAACTCTTGTGTCTCACACCCATATTTGACCACCAACATTACCCTATATATACACCACCTTTCCTCTTCATTTTCCCTTGCTACAACTCCAAAAAAAAAAAACTCTCTCAAACATCAAAGATTCAAGGTTATCTTCTTAAGTCTTCTTGAAGGATTTTGGACTTTCATCTTAATTAGTTTATGTAGCCTTATTAATACTTGTTTATGGTTGTGTAACATATATATAATATACACCCCTTGTTTACCTTTGGTAGTTACTTCTCCAATTCCGGTCGGTGAGGTTTCGGACCCCATAAGGCAAGGCTTCATGGAGGACTTCGTGTCCTTGATATATATACATCTATATAACTTGTTCATACATATTAATCTTGATTATTTTAGTTTGTTGGTCATGTTTACAAGTTCCATGGTTATGCGTTTTTAAAAGTCTATGCTTCGGTTTAACCGTAAATAGCTCTAAACTGTAAACGGACGGTCAATCTTAATGTCTTACTTGCTCAAAAAGTTAAAGCCGAACATCAAAGACCTTTTGGTCTACTCGAGCAACCACCGATTCCCGTTTGGAAATGGGAAGACATTGCTATGGACTTTATCACTAAATTACCCAACACCCAAAAGGGCAACGATAGCATTTGGGTGATCATCGATCGTTTGACCAAATCTGCTCATTTCATTCCGATCCGCGAGAAGTGTTCTGTCGAGCAGCTTGCTCAAATCTATATTCGAGAAATCGTGTGCCGACACGGTTTTGTTGGGTTTCTATGGATAATATATACTTAGTTAACCATTTAACTAGTCACAATAAAGGCGGAAGCGTGATATTTACAAACCAAACATATGTATCCATGTGTTTATATATGTATATATTACAAGTTTATATAAGATATGTTCATGAACAACCTAGTTTATTCATGTCATAAGATTACCAATAATCTATTTATTAGAAACCCGAAGCAAGGATCAAATGATACGGAAAAACTAAACTATCAAAACTATAAACACTTACATTCTTAACCTTTTAAGAGTGTAGTTGTTGTTGAAGAAGATGATGATGTTGATGCTAGACTTTCAAAGGAAAATCCTCAAACGGAATATACCCCGAGCCTCCAACACACACCGAGCTATGTTAGGGAGCTTGAACACGAATAACCGAGACCCGAGCCTCTTCTTTTTATCTTGGCCGAAAACAAGAAGAAAGAAAAGAAAGAGTTGTGTGGTTTTTTGTAACTTGAAAGTATCTTGATCTTGATCTTTATAAAATCATTCAATCATGTCATACATGGTGTTAGGTCTTTTAGTCAAGTAACCAATACTCAACCTATACCAAATCCATGACAAAATATTGACCAAAATCATGGGGTGTGGGGCCCACCCAAAATCGGCCCCAAAAATATATTTTATTATTATTTTTTTTTTATTTTATTTATTTTATACTTTATAAAATATATAAACACCCCATCTTTCATAAACCATTTTATAAAAGAACACATAGTTAAATAATCATTCCAATAATAATTATTTGAATACATAAATTAACCAATTAATTTATTTAACACTTTCAAGTAGGTATTCAGAAACCCGATTTTCTGAATGTATCGTGTTCTGTATTTGTCTCATAGATCTTATCTTAACAAATACATTATTGGTGTGTGTCTAACTCGTTATTGGGTATGACCCGACTTGGATCAAACACAACTAGCCACATTAACCTAATTATATGTCTCGGGCATACGGTATTCCAACAATCTCCCACTTGCACGTGACTCATAAGAAGTTAATGCTAATGGTGAATACCGCCTAACAACAGGTCACCACCCCTAGTGTGTTTGACTAAGTGCCATTCAATAACATCATCCCCTTCAAGTCCATACTTGATATGATATAGGTAAATCTTATCATTACATCCCTTTGTTTCTAGATGTCCTGTCAAATCGAAGAGACACAGAGTGATCATTCTCTCAATGATTTAACTTAACAGGCCTTAGACATCTAAACTCTCAACACATAAGAGGAACAAATCCCATCTTGGCTGCATACATCCTCGTTGACATCTCATATGATATCTGAGCTCTTTCTTACACGTCATCGTGTTACCGAAATAACAAAGAAGAGAGTCAAGATATCAGACTTGATGAAAAACCAGATCCAATATGCATCTCAGGTCAAAGGACACAATGATACTCGCCTTTACTCAAGGATTACTTATGATCAGTTGCACTAACTCCATGCAGTGATCCTTGAGAGCGGATCATGTCCAATATTTGTATCCCACAAATATCTATGAACCTTGGTGGCAAACCTATGCCCTATATTCATCACATGAATATCAACCAATCCGGGTTCATAATAGTCTTAACTTCATACTTGTTCCCACAAGTATGATCGACTACGGACGTTTAGAACAACATAAGTCATTCATGGATTAAATATGCAAATATAGAACATAACTCATTGAATAATTAAAACATAATTAATTTTCATGAGATACCCATTACATTCGTTCTTATACAAACACTAAATACAGATTAAATCCACTCACTAGAATACCGAAGTCCTAATGCACAAACATGACCCTCATGCTTTGGCCTATCGAGGAGCTTCGTGAGTGGGTCCGCAATATTTTGATCGGTATGAACTTTATGAATACATATCTTTCTCTTTTCAACTTCATCCCTTATGTAGTTGAATCTGCGCTCAATGTGCCTCGTTTTCTGATGAGCACGAGGCTCCTTGATCTGTGCAATAGCACCCTCATTGTCACAGAATATCTCTAGGGGCTCCTGAATGGTAGAGATAATCCCTAGATCCATGATGAACTTTTTCATCCATGCAGCCTCTTGGGCTGCCATTGAAGCGGCGATGTACTCAGATTCTGTAGTGGATAACGCGACAACATCCTGCTTCGAACTCTTCCAAGAGACAGTGCCTCCATTCAAAATGAAGACATATCCCGACTGTGACCGAGAATCATCTCGGTCAGTTTGGAAACTCGCATCCACGTAACCCTTTACGACGAGTTCCTCCTCACCAGACCCATATATTAAAAACATATCCTTAGTCCTTCTAAGGTATTTTAATATATTCTTGACAGCCATCCAATGACTGTCACCTGGGTTGTGCTGGTATCTACTCGTTATGCTTAAAGCATACGAGACGTCCGGTCTAGTGCACATCATTGCATACATAATAGATCCTATTGCCGAAGCATAAGGAACATGCTTCATCCTATCCTGCTCTTCCTTAGAGCTAGGACTTTGGGATGAGCTTAACACGGTTCCTCTAGGAATAGGTACCAAACCTTTCTTAGAGTTTTCCATCCTGAACCTTTTCAGGATTTTATCAATGTATGCACTTTGATTGAGTCCGATCAATTTCCTTTGTCTATCCCTATAGACCTTTATTCCCAAGATATATGTCGCTTCTCCAAGATCCTTAATTGAGAAACGACTACTTAACCACGCTTTAACGCTTTCCATACTTGGTATATCATTTCCAAATAAAAGTATATCATCGACATACAAAATAAGGAACATGACTATACTCCCACTAGCCCATTTATACACACACGCCTCATCACCGTTTTGGACGAAACCAAACGCTTTGATTTCTTCATTAAAACGATGATTCCACATCCTTGATGCTTGTTTCAACCCGTAGATTGATTTCCTTAACTTACATACTTTGTCAGGATTAGATGGATCGACAAAACCTTCAGGCTGAACCATATGGACATCTTCCTCAAGATATCCATTAAGAAAAGCGGTCTTGACATCCATCTACCATATCTCATAATCAAAATGGGCTGCAATGGCAAATAATATCCTGATCGACTTAAGCATCGCGACCGGCGAGAAGGTTTCATCATAATCAATCCCTTGAATTTGTGTGAAACCTTTTGCTACAAGTCGTGCTTTGTAAGTATCTAGATTTCCATGCATATCGGTCTTCTTCTTGAAGACCCACTTACATCCAACCAGTTTGGAGTTAAGTGGACGATCAACCAATTCCCAAACTTGGTTATCGTGCATGGATTGCATCTCGGCGCTCATGGCTTCAAGCCATTTTTCACAATCAGGTTGTGACATAGCATCTTTGTAGGAGATCGGTTCATCCGAATCGACCAAGTAGCAACCATCCACGAGAAATCCATATCTCTCGGGAGGTTGACTAACCCTACTAGATCTGCGAGCAACGTGTGTATGATCAACCATTTGATCACCTTCAACATCCTCGTGTTGAAAACTAGTATCGACCAACTGTGTATCATCCAGTGATTCTTGAACCTCTTCAAGTTCCACTCTTTTTTCACTAGGTCCTTCCATAAGGAACCTAGTTTCTAAGAAGTATCCTTTGCGTGAAATAAACACTTTTTGTTCACTAGGATCATAGAATATATATCCTATATCATCCTTTGGGTATCCTATGAAGATACACCTGATGGATCGAGCCTCAAGCTTATTTGGGGTGTCACGTTTAACATAAACTATGCATCCCCATACCCTTAAATATGAAAAGGATGGAACCTTTCCATGCCACACTTCATAGGGTATTCGATCCACCTTTTTGGTCGGGGCCATATTCAAAATACGAGCCACTGTAAGTAGCGCATATCCCCAAAATGATGGTGGTAGTGAGCTTCGTGCCATCATTGATCGAACCATGTCCAACAGTGTTCGATTCCTCCTCTCGGATACTCCGTTATGTTGAGGAGTACCAGGAGGAGTGAGCTGTGAAACAATTCCACAATCTCTAAGATGACTTTGAAAAGCATCACTTAGGTATTCGCCTCCTCTATCGGAGCGGAGTACCTTGATTGTTCGGTCGAGCTGATTTTGTACTTCATTTTGAAATTCCTTGAACATTTCAAAGGCTTCATGTTTGTGTTTCATTAGATACACATACCCATATCGACTAAAATCGTCGGTAAAGGTAATGAAGTACCTTTCACTATTCCTACTAGTGGGCTTGAGAGGTCCGCATACATCCGTATGTATGATACCTAACAAATCCTTAGCCCTTTCATTTGTACCTTTAAAAGGTTCTTTGGTCATCTTGCCTTGAATACAAGATTCACACTCATCAAACGAACCTAACTCATTTGTTTTCAAAAGACCATTCTTTTGGAGAGTATTTACACGATTCTTGTTTATGTGTCCAAGACGACAATGCCAAATGTAGGAATCACTCAAATCCTTTTTGAGTCTTTTAGTGGAAGTTTGATATAATGAGCTATTTGAGGTATTGTCATGAACCAATTCATAAATACCGTTGTTTGGTACAGCTTTAAAATAAAAGATACCATTAGATGATACATGCATTTCTGATTTTACAAATTTAAAGTCAAAGTTACATTGTCTAAGAAGGTGCACGGAAATAATGTTCCTAGTCAAACTAGGAGCATACAAAACATTTCTCAAAACAACTTCCAAACCACTTGGAAGCGATAAAGTGAAGTCTCCTCTAGCGACCACGTGCACCCTTGCACCGTTGCCCATGAAAAGACTCACTTCGCCCTTCTTTAAGTCTTCATTCCTTTTGAACCCCTGCAACCAATTGCAAATATGAGTTCCACATCCGGTATCCAATACCCATGTGTTAGAAGAAATAAGATTTAGCTCAATATTAATCATAAAGACATTACCCGAGGCATGCCCCGCATTCCTCTTGTCTCTTAGCTCCTTTAGGTAGACCGGGCAATTGCGTTTCCAATGTCCGGTCTCACCATAACCAAAACAAGGATCATCCTTATGACCCCTCGGTTCCACAACCTTTTGTTTCTTTGCCATAACCGGTGATTTGCCCTTACCCTTAAGATGCACAGGAGGACCCTTTCTTTTTGCTACCTTAGCCTTAGGATTGGGTTGAGATCGATTCTTGGATCTACCTTCATTAATCGCAAACACGGGTAAAACCCTTTTACCCATGCTCGCCTCGGCTGTTTTAAGCATTGAGTGAAGTTCTCCAATGTTTTTGTCCCACCCGTTCATGTTATAATTTAACACGAAAGTGTCGAACCTTTTCGACAAAGAGTTAAGGATCAAATCCGTTGCTAACTCTTTTGAGATGGGACAATTGAGCTTGGCGAGGCGATCAATGTAACTTTTCATCTTAAGCACATAAGTTGAAACTGGTTGATTATCATCCATTCTACATGCATGCAAGGCTCGAACCGTTTCGAACCTTTCAACTCTTGATTGCTTAAGGAACATTTCCTTAAGTTGAGTAATCATGTCGTACGCATTATGGTTTTCGAAATCCTTTTGGATTTCGGGAACCATAGTCGCCAACATGAGGCATGACACTTGAATGGAATCTTCCGTGTGTTGGACCCAATTCATATATTCGACCTCACTTCCCTCTTCCGGTTCATTGGGGATAGGTGTTTCCAAAACATGATATAATTTTTCTTGTTTTAGAACAATCCTTAAATTTCGGAACCAATCCGAAAAGTTATTGTGGTTAAGACGGTCTTTAGCGAGAATAGATCGGAGAGATACATTTTGGACGTTAGGGATTATGTTGTCGTCGACGTGTGCGGCCATCTGCAGAATTTTAATTAAGTTCATTTTAGTGTTTTACCCTTTTTAATTATTAATACCCTTTTATATATACCAAATATAATTAATAATTAAAATCTAGAATCCAATGATAAACCCGACTCCGGTTAGGTGACCTTTTTCCCATTGTCGGTTTATCAAGGTAGTTATTCATAACAATTGCAAACCCCTTTTGCAACTTCTAGAGTTTATGGGACCGGTTCGAAATCATATTTCGTGTCGGCATGTTTATCCCATCAACACCTATTAGACCCCATGCTTGGGTGACCCTCTTCACATGGTTCTAATTTAAGTCGTCCTACTTGTATCAACTTGTAATATTAACATACAAACGGTTAGGTGACCTTTTTCCCATTTATATGCCAAAATTACCTCAACATATTAATTTACTCTACGCGGTTAGGTGACCTTTTTCCCACTAAGAGCTTACTAATATGTTAAGCGTTATACAAAAGGATGGTGTTTAACTTGTTATCCTTAATTTTAAAAGGGATTTTTAGTTTTAATAATTCTAGTTGTAAAACTTTAAATCATGTTCTAACATGCATTTAGTAACATGATTATTTTGAAACCATTTTCAAAATTCTAATTTATAATAAAACCATTTTATTATGGGCGTGAGACGGCTAGTTAATAAATCCATTTTATTAAACTACGTGTCGCGTAATTACCGATAATTATTAGAACCCGTTTTATGCTTTGTTAATTAATTCTATGTGACGAAGTTGATATCCTAATATCTAACAACCACACAATCAAACAATCAATTAACAAGCATACACAATTATACTAGACACGAGCCACTAGTTAGACCACACTTGTTAGCCGAAACAAGTGTGTGTCTTAGGTCCGATCCTAAGGGACACACGACACATGGATGTTGTAGCTCCCACTTGATCCCGCATCCAAATGCGTCAAGCATCTTCTTCAACCCCGTTGTAATCCATTGGGCTTGAACTTGGGCCTTAGCTTCCATAAGCTTCCATTTGGGCTCAATGGGTGGGCTTAGGTCCTTTTGGGCTTGAATCCCCTTAATGGGCTTGTGAGACCCATTATCACCATACCCGGCCCAATAAGGCCCAAACTTCCAATTTTGCAATCTTCTTTAAATTTACATAACAAATGTACTAATACATTTTTTCTATAAAATAAAGATATTACAAATAAACTATTTATTACATACCCATATGAATAAATAATTACAAAATTGCCCCTAATTAATTATTACAAACCGAAACTTTGAATAATTAATAACAATCACAACAAACATCCATTTGGTCTACGGCTCGGTCTAGTTTTAACAAACATAACCCGTTATGTCTTAGGAACCCGTTCCAAAACCCCTTTTGCCTTATCGGGCCTAGCCCAACCCATTTTGGGCTTGACCCAATAACTTGATTATGAGCTTCGGCCCACTTGTCCAAAACACATGGGCTTCGGCCCAATGAAAAGTCTCATGGGCTTCGGCCCATTTAACAAAATGGGCTTCGGCCCATTTAACTTTCTCCCCTCCTTTTTCTTCTCGGTTAACCCATTAACCTAATGAAGTGGGCTTCGGCCCAATAACATCCGAATTGGGCTTCAGCCCATGTACTCGGTTTTATATATATATATTTTTTTTTTTGAACAAAGCCAAAAATAATAACAAGATTAAATACAAAAAATCATGCATGTTTATTTTTGTATAAAATCTTTCAAGGGGAAAAATATAAAACCGAAAACCCGAAGCTTAGTTTCCCATATCCCGGCTCTTGATGCCATTTGTTGGGTTTCTATGGATAATATATACTTAGTTAACCATTTAACTAGTCACAATAAAGGCGGAAGCGTGATATTTACAAACCAAACATATGTATCCATGTGTTTATATATGTATATATTACAAGTTTATATAAGATATGTTCATGAACAACCTAGTTTATTCATGTCATAAGATTACCAATAATCTATTTATTAGAAACCCGAAGCAAGGATCAAATGATACGGAAAAACTAAACTATCAAAACTATAAACACTTACATTCTTAACCTTTTAAGAGTGTAGTTGTTGTTGAAGAAGATGATGATGTTGATGCTAGACTTTCAAAGGAAAATCCTCAAACGGAATATACCCCGAGCCTCCAACACACACCGAGCTATGTTAGGGAGCCTGAACACGAATAACCGAGACCCGAGCCTCTTCTTTTTATCTTGGCCGAAAACAAGAAGAAAGAAAAGAAAGAGTTGTGTGGTTTTTTGTAACTTGAAAGTATCTTGATCTTGATCTTTATAAAATCATTCAATCATGTCATACATGGTGTTAGGTCTTTTAGTCAAGTAACCAATACTCAACCTATACCAAATCCATGACAAAATATTGACCAAAATCATGGGGTGTGGGGCCCACCCAAAACCGGCAACAAAAATATATTTTATTATTATTTTTTTTTTATTTTATTTATTTTATACTTTATAAAATATATAAACACCCCATCTTTCATAAACCATTTTATAAAAGAACACATAGTTAAATAATCATTCCAATAATAATTATTTGAATAAATAAATTAACCAATTAATTTATTTAACACTTTCAAGTAGGTATTCAGAAACCCGATTTTCTGAATGTATCGTGTTCTGTATTTGTCTCATAGATCTTATCTTAACAAATACATTATTGGTGTGTGTCTAACTCGTTATTGGGTATGACCCGACTTGGATCAAACACAACTAGCCACATTAACCTAATTATATGTCTCGGGCATACGGTATTCCAACAGGTTTACCATTGACTATTATCTCTGACCGTGATGCTCGTTATATCTCTCATTTTTGGCGTTCACTTCAAGAAGTTTTGGGAACACGTCTCGATCTTAGCACCGCTTATCATCCTCAAACGGACGGTCAATCCGAACGTACAATACAAACTCTCGAGGATATACTACGAGCATGTGTTCTTGATTTCGGTGTGAATTGGGATTCTCACATTCCGTTCATTGAGTTTTCTTATAACAATAGCTACCATTTGAGCATTGAGATGGCTCCTTCCGAAGCTCTTTACGGTCGTAAATGTCGTTCTCCGATAATTTGGAATGAAGTTGGTGAAGCTCAAATCACGAGACCCGAAATGGTTCAAGAAGCCACCGACGTTATTGATCGAATCCGTAAGAACCTCCTAGCCACTAGAAGTCGTCAAAAGAGTTACGCCGACAAACGGCGAAAACCGATCGAATTTAATGTTGGTTATCTTGTCCTTCTAAAAGTATCTCCTTGGAATGGGGTAGCCCGTTTCAGAAAGAAGGGTAAACTAGCTCCTAGTTTCGTTGGTCCTTTTAAAATCCTTGAGCGTGTTGGAAAAGTAGCTTATCGACTCGAACTACCGAAAGAACTTACCGGTGTTCATCCGACATTTCATGTTTCAAATCTTAAAAAGTGCTTAGCCGAGGGTAATCTCCATATACCTCTCGACGAAGTACATGTCGATCAGTCGATGGTCTTGTTTGAACGACCCGTTGAGATCATGGATCGCAATGAGAAGAGAACCAAGCGTAGCCGTATTCGGTTAGTCAAAGTTCGATGGGAATCACGGCGCGGCGCGGAATTCACTTGGGAGCGAGAAGACAAAATGAAAGAGAAGTATCCACATTTGTTCGCAGCATCGTCTTCGTCTTAATTTCGGGACGAAATTTCCTAAAGTAGGGATACTGTGACGTTCGTCAATTTCGGGTCTTGTTTGTATTCGTTTTTGTATTTGTTTATTATGTAAACCGACCCGATTTGTAAACCGAAGCTTTTGTTATAATCAAAATGACGGATTTATGTTACAATATTGTTTCACACTTGTTGGGTCTTGAAAACATCCTATTTTTATTTTTATTTTTATTTTTATTTTTATTTATTTATTATTTATTTATTTATTTTTTTGTTGTTTTGTGTTTTTGTCTTGATCCATTTTGCATGAAAACTCTTGTTTCTCACACCCATATTTGACCACCAACATTACCCTATATATACACTACCTTTCCTCTTCATTTTCCCTTGCTACAACTCCAAAAAAAAAAAAAAAAAAAAAACTCTCTCAAACATCAAAGATTCAAGGTTATCTTCTTAAGTGTTCTTGAAGGATTTTGGTCTTTCATCTTAATTAGTTTATGTAGCCTTATTAATACTTGTTTATGGTTGTGCAACATATATATAATATACACCCCTTGTTTACCTTTGGTAGTTACTTCTCCGATTCCGGTCGGTGAAGTTTCGGACCCCATAAGGCAAGGCTTCATGGAGGACTTCGTGTCCTTGATATATATACATCTATATAACTTGTTCATACATATTAATCTTGATTATTTTAGTTTGTTGGTCATGTTTACAAGTTCCATGGTTATGGGTTTTTAAAAGTCTATGCTTCGGTTTAACCGTAAATAGCTCTAAACCGTAAACCGAACTTTGTTACTAGTTTTGTTTGTTTAAACATACTTAGTGTTAGATCTAAGTTTCTAAAATCATTTTTACAAATTCTATGTTTATGGGTTTGTAGAATCTTACCTCGGTCTTAACCCGAAACACGATCCGAACCGAAAACCGAACTTTTGTTTAAAGACTTTATTGTTAACTTTTGGTATTTTTTTATTTGTACATTATTATACAAGTTCTTTAGTGTTTGGACATGTGGAAACCATCTATGAACTTGTTGTGAGATGGAAACCGAACCAAACCGATTATTGCTCGCTTAAGACACACAAGTGTGTTTTTTTTAGCCATCAAGACTTGTATATTTCTTTAAAAATAGTTACAAATTGATTTTTAAATATTTTCTTAAGTACTTGGAAATGTTGGATCCAACTTGATCTCATAACAAAGTTTGGACCGACAAAACCGAACACTCGCTTAACGTGCCTTGTTAGTTCTAAAACAATGGAACTACATACTTGGTTAAGTCTTATTAAATTTTATTGAGTTATCTCATAACATTTAATATTTTGGAAAGTTGACTTTGGGTTTGACTAATTATCAAGACCCGAACCGACAACCCGAACACTCGATAAAAAAAACCCGTTTTAGTATCTTTATTCCAAAGGGATTTGCATTCTTGCATTTTACCCACCTTATTACTTAACATAGGTTGAGTAAATATTAAGGTTAGATACTTTAACCCGGTTTCCAGCAAACTTACATTTTTAAAGGGTTATTATTATAAATTCTTAAATAGTCACATTTTAAACCTTGAACTTTAATTATTTACATTTCCCAACATTTATTTTGTTTAAAGACCTTCAAGACAACCTTTCTAAATTCAAGACTTCTTTTCTTTTTAGGCATTGTGCGTTAAACTCGTCGTTCCGACAAATCTCCAAATTATCATCTTTCAAGTTTACCACTTGAAGGTGAGTACTTCATACCCCATTTTCCATCTTTTATTTTGGAGGTGACATTTCATACTTATTCAACAAAATGCTTTATATTTGAATCTTAAACCACAAACGTAGTTGTATACTTTACCTAAATAATTGCTCGATTTGGTGTTCTATGCTTATATGCCTATGTGTTTATCGCTTTTGGTTGGTGGAACTATAAAATCCTAGACTATTTGGCATCCCCTTATAGCAAGGTGTCGTTAACGTAATGCAATTAACGATAACTATAAAATCCTAGACTATTTGGCATCCCCTTATAGCTAGGTGTCGCTAATGTGTTTAGCGATATCTATTTATCCAAATTATCACTTTTATTTGTCGTTTCGTATGCAAGTTTTGTGGCTATCTTTATTATAGACTAATATGATTAAACTTATGAATTACTCACCGACCTTTGTGTTGACAAACTTTATTTTATGAAATGTTGCAGGTTTGCATCTTGGTTGATTTATGATTGTGAAGAAAAGGACATCAAAGACCTTAGGATATTAGTAAAAATGAACAATATCAATTTGCCATATTTTGTGATATCTTGTTTATGGTTATTTTATGGATAATTGTATGTGACATTTTCGATGTTGTGAAATGAAATGAGTTTATTAAATACTGTCACTTTAATTAGTGTCATGTGCTTATGGACAATCGTTACACCTCGGCATGTTCCGCCGCCTTTGGTCGGGGTTTGACATATTGGTATCAGAGCCATGACAATAGGATAGATGGTTAGACGTAACGACCTAGTATTGTTATGCTTAGGGTCCTATACGTGTGCTCATACGTGTTTACTCTATTTTGATTGTTCATATCGCATATTCTTTATAAACTTGTTTAAAATTCACCAATATCCCAAATGTTCACATACACACACTTTCATAGTATTTCCAAGGTATCCTTACCTTAAAACGCAAAAAGTAGATTTTCATTGTGTTTTATGGATTAGAAGATTAACTTGGATCCCGTTGTTTATAATCCCTTAAAGGTTGCATTTATATCGGGTCCGTAGCCCTCATAGGAAGCGAGACATTATAAAACGACTATTTGACAAAAAGATTCCAAGAATCGAAGATGATTTAATTACCTGGAATGGTGGGATTATAGTGCTCGTTTTCTAGGCCACAAACCATGTTATACATGTCAATACTTTAAGTAGTCGAATGCGAGCGTTCCGGTCGCCATCCTAATTTTTCGGTGTCAAAACAATAGAACTACGGTGATTCGTGGACTAGTGCTTTGACATGATGTTGTATCCCGATTTATGGTGTTATTATCGTTATTTGCACATGTTTAGACTCCAACGTTGTGTTTTATAAATTTTTTTTGA
Source organism: Bidens hawaiensis (assembly GCF_021521415.1). Taxonomy (NCBI): domain Eukaryota; kingdom Viridiplantae; phylum Streptophyta; class Magnoliopsida; order Asterales; family Asteraceae; genus Bidens; species Bidens hawaiensis. Next base: position 128,587 of record NW_027497170.1, on the reverse strand, counting down.
GTTGGAATATCAAATCATGGTGGTTCATGTACGATTTTCCGACTCTATAAACCTCAAAATCTCAAATTTTTAAGCTTTAACCCCTCAAAATCTCAAAATCATTTACGATTGTTTCCAGTTTGTTGTTTATATACAAAGATTTATATTTTATCTAACACTAACATCTACTCCTCACTAACTCGAGGATTCACAATCAAAAAGAAAATTTAACTTCACCTTATTCTTATTTTATACACTCTCATATCCATTTCTTTTTTACCTAAAACTTATTCCATTTCTTTATAATCTTTTAGCATGCCTCCACTAAGACCGCGCAAGATCACCAACCGACGTATGGCTGGTTTTATCATCAAGCAAATGGCCGCTGTGATTCCCGAACTTGTAACTCAAATCCAAGCTACCGAACCTCCTCCACCCGTTGTTGCACCCGTTGAACCCAAACCCGTATCCTACCCATATAAGCAATTTACTAGTGCCAACCCAACCGAATTCTGGGGTACGAACTATGCGACTACCTTGTTGCAATGGTTCGAGTCTATGGAGAATGTGTTTAGATATAGCGAGTGCCCCGAAGAGAAAAAGACAAATTTCGCTTCAAGCATGTTTAGAAAAACCGCTCTAACATGGTGGGGTAGTGTCATGCATCTCCAATGGTCGGAAACGGCTATGGCTCTTCCATGGTCCGACCTCAAGGCACTCATGATGAAGAAGTTTTGTCCCAAACACGAACTTCAAAAGCTTGAGGAGGAATTTTGGAACCTCAAGCAAGATAGTGGTGATAACGCCGCTTACTCACTCCGTTTCCATGAGTGGAGCATTCTCGTCCCTCATTTGGTTACCCCGGCTGAGCGTGAGTTTGACAAATACATTGGGGGTTTACCTATGCAAATCCGGGACTCAGTCATGAGTAGCAAACCCGTGAATCTTGAGGATGCCATTACACTAGCCGGTGCGCTATCGGAGAATCATGTGAAAGCGGGTACCCTAACCCTCAAGAAACCAAACGAAAAAGCCAAACCCAAGCCCGCAACACAAGCCAATGTTGAACCCGCACCACAAGCCATTAACTACTCCAACTCTTCCCGTCACAACAATAACAACAACAAGAAGAAACCCAAAACCAACTACCGAAACTATGCCATTACCCAACCCCAACCTCAACAACAAACCCAAATTCCACCCCAAACCCGAAAACCCTATACCGGTACCGCCCCACTATGCAACATTTGCCAACTCCATCACCCACCAAACATGCCTTGTCGCCATTGTACCATTTGTAACCGACTTGGTCATCTCAACACCACATGCCGATCCGCACAACGAACCCAACCTAACCAACCAAACCAACCAATAACTTTTCCCCAAAATACTCAACACCGATATGCACCTTACCCACCAAACCAACCTCAACAACCCCGAGCTTGCTACAATTGCGGTGACCCTAACCATTTCCGCAACAATTGTCCTCGCCTCATCCTTACTAACCAAACCATGACCGCACCTTACTACCAAACTCAAGCTTACCAAGTTCAAACCTACCAACCTCAACTTTCCCAACACAATGCATCACTCATCCAACCCATCCAAGGCATACAAGCACCACCTCCTCCACCACCGCAAGCACCTCAAGTCAACCAAGGCAATCAAGGACGAGCTTTCATGATGAATGTTAATCAAGCTCAAGCGGCAAACGTTGTTGTGAACGGTATGTTTTTAGTGAACCAACATTTTGCTTCCATTTTATTTGATACGGGTGCCGATAGAAGTTTCATTTCTTTTAAATTTGAGTCAAAAATTGCCGTGTCTCGAACCAAGCTTTCCCGGTCGTTTTCTATTGAAGTCGCCAATGGGAACTCAATCACCATAAATTCCGTCGTCTACGATTGTACTCTCGTTCTTGCTAACCATAAATTCTCCATCGATCTCATCCCGATGCAAATGGGAAGTTTCGATGTCATAGTAGGCATGGATTGGTTATCTTTGCACCGTGCCGAAGTTGTTTGCTTCGATAAATTCATTCGCATTCCGCTTGTTAACGGTAAAATCCTTAAGGTCTTCGGAAAAGCTACTTCGAGAAGGCTTAATCTCATGTCGTGATCTCAATCGCAAAAATACTTACACCAAAAGTATTCTTCGCTCCTGGCTCTCTTGGCGACAAAAGACAAAAAGGAAAGGAAAATCCAAGATATTTCTATTGTTCGTGATTTCCTCGATGTCTTTACCGACGATGTCACCGGTCTTCCACCCATTCGTTCGATTGAATTTTGAATCGATCTTGTGCCCGGCGCGATGCCTGTGGCCAAGGCTCCTTACCGTTTAGCCCCGTCAAAAATGCAAGAATTATCGAACCAACTCGAAAAACTTTCCAATAAAGGTTTCATTCGTCCTAGCTCTTCTCCTTGGGGCGCTCCTGTTCTCTTCGTGAAAAAGAATGATGGTTTGTTTCGTATGTGCATCGATTATAGGGAACTTAACAAACTCACCATTAAAAATCGTTATCCCTTGCCACTAATCGATGACCTATTCGACCAACTTCAAGGCGCAACTTGCTTCTCCAAAATTGATCTTCGATCAGGTTATCATCAATTGCGTGTTCGCGAAGAAGACATTCCAAAAACCGCTTTCCGTACTCGATATGGACATTTCGAATTTTTGGTTATACCCTTCGGGTTAACAAATACACCTGCGGTGTTTATGGACCTCATGAACCGCGTTTGCAAACTATTCCTCGATAAATTCGTTATTGTCTTTATTGATGACATTCTCATCTTTTCCAAATCCAATGCCGAACATGAGCATCATTTGCGTTCCATTCTCGAACTTCTTATAAACGAACGACTTTATGCCAAGTTCTCCAAATGCGAATTTTGGCTGGAGCAAGTTCAATTTTTGGGACATATCGTAAACAAAAAAGGTATTCATGTTGATCCCACTAAAATTGAGGCCGTTAAGGATTGGAAAACTCCAACGACTCCCACGGAAATTCGATCCTTCCTCGGTTTAGCCGGATATTATCGACGTTTCATTCGAAACTTTTCCAAGATCTCTTTGCCTCTTACCTCCCTCACTCATAAAGGAAAACAATTTGATTGGGGTTCGAAGCAAGAAAAATCCTTTTGTACTCTCAAGGACATGCTTTGCAATGCTCTCATTTTAACCCTTCCCGATGGAAACGACGATTTCGTGATATTTTGCGATGCCTCTCATCAAGGTCTTGGTTGTGTCCTCATGCAACGAGGTCAAGTCATCGCTTACGCATCAAGGCAACTTAAGGTCAACGAGAAGAACTACACGACTCATGATCTCGAACTTGGTGCCGTTGTTTTCGCTCTCAAAATCTGGAGACATTACCTTTATGGTACGAAATGTGTGGTTTTTACTGATCATAAAAGCCTTCAACACATTTTTGACCAAAAAGATCTCAATATGAGACAACGACGATGGGCCGAATTACTTAGTGATTACGATTGCGAAATTCGTTACCATCCCGGTAAAGCGAATGTTGTCGCCGACGCCCTAAGTCGAAAGGTTAATGTTAAATCCGTTCTGCTTCTAAGCGTTGTCATTCAAACCGATCTTCAAATTCGAATCTTCCAAGCTCAACGTACCTCCGTTGAAGAAGGTAACATGTATGACGAAATGTCATGTGGAGCCGAACTTCAACTCGAAGCCAAACCCGATGGTCTTTTGTACTTTCTCAATCGTTTGTGGGTTCCAAATCGCGATGACCTTCGTACTTGTATACTCGACGAAGCTCACAATTCGCGATATTCCGTTCGTCCCGGTGCGGATAAGATGTATTTCGATCTTCGTGCTACCTTTTGGTGACCGGGTATGAAAAAGGACGTAGCGTTATTCGTATCTAAATGTCTTACTTGCTCAAAAGTTAAAGCCGAACATCAAAGACCTTTTGGTCTACTCGAGCAACCACCGATTCCCGTTTGGAAATGGGAAGACATTGCTATGGACTTTATCACTAAATTACCCAACACCCAAAAGGGAAACGATAGCATTTGGGTGATCATCGATCGTTTGACCAAATCTGCTCATTTCATTCCGATCCGCGAGAAGTATTCTGTCGAGCAGCTTGCTCAAATCTATATTCGAGAAATCGTGTGCCGACACGGTTTACCATTGACTATTATCTCTGACCGTGATGCTCGTTATACCTCTCATTTTTAGCGTTCACTTCAAGAAGTTTTGGGAACACGTCTCGATCTTAGCACCGCTTATCATCCTCAAACGGACGGTCAATCCGAACGTACAATACAAACTCTCGAGGATATGCTACGAGAATGTGTTCTTGATTTCGTTGGGAATTGGGATTCTCACATTCCGTTCATTGAGTTTTCTTATAACAATAGCTACCATTTGAGCATTGAGATGGCTCTTTTCGAAGCTCTTTACGGTCGTAAATGTCGTTCTCCGATAAATTGGAACGAAGTCGGTGAAGCTCAAATCACGGGACCCGAAATGGTTCAAGAAGCCACCGACGTTATTGATCGAATCCGTAAGAACCTCCTAGCCACTAGAAGTCGTCAAAAGAGTTACGCCGACAAACGGCGAAAACCGATCGAATTTAATGTTGGCGATCTTGTCCTTCTAAAAGTATCTCCTTGGAATGGGGTAGCCCGTTTCGGAAAGAAGGGTAAACTAGCTCCTAGTTTCGTTGGTCCTTTTAAAATCCTTGAGCGTGTTGGAAAAGTAGCTTATCGACTCGAACTACCGAAAGAACTTACCGGTGTTCATCTGACATTTCATGTTTCAAATCTTAAAAAGTGCTTAGCCGAGGGTAATCTCCAAATACCTCTCGACGAAGTACATGTCGATGAGTCGATGGTCTTGGTTGAACGACCCGTTGAGATCATGGATCGCAATGAGAAGAGAACCAAGCGTAGCCGTATTCGGTTAGTCAAAGTTCGATGGGAATCACGGCGCGGCGCGGAATTCACTTGGGAGCGAGAAGACAAAATGAAAGAGAAGTATCCACATTTGTTCGCAGCATCGTCTTCGTCTTAATTTCGGGACGAAATATCCTAAAGTAGGGGATACTGTGACGTTCGTCAATTTCGGGTCTTGTTTGTATTCGTTTTTGTATTTGTTTATTATGTAAACCGACCCGATTTGTAAACCGAAGCTTATGTTATAATTAAAATGATGGATTTATGTTACAATATTGTTTCACACTTGTTGGGTCTTGAAAACATCCTATTTTTATTTATTTATTATTTATTTATTTATTTTTTTGTTGTTTTGTGTTTTTGTTTTGATCCATTTTGCATGAAAACTCTTGTGTCTCACACCCATATTTGACCACCAACATTACCCTATATATACACCACCTTTCCTCTTCATTTTCCCTTGCTACAACTCCAAAAAATAAAAATAAAAAAAACTCTCTCAAACATCAAAGATTCAAGGTTATCTTCTTAAGTGTTCTTGAAGGATTTTGGTCTTTCATCTTAATTAGTTTATGTAGCCTTATTAATACTTGTTTATGGTTGTGCAACATATATATAATATACACCCCTTGTTTACCTTTGGTAGTTACTTCTCCGATTCCGGTCGGTGAGGTTTCGGACCCCATAGGGCAAGGCTTCATGGAGGACTTCGTGTCCTTGATATATATACATCTATATAACTTGTTCATACATATTAATCTTGCTTATTTTAGTTTGTTGGTCATGTTTACAAGTTCCATGTTTATGGGTTTTTAAAAGTCTATGCTTCGGTTTAACCGTAAATAGCTCTAAACCGTAAACCGAACTTTGTTACTAGTTTTGTTTGTTTAAACATACTTAGTGTTAGATCTAAGTTTCTAAAATCATTTTTACAAATTCTATGTTTATGGGTTTGTAGAATCTTACCTCGGTCTTAACCCGAAACACAATCCGAACCGAAAACCGAACTTTTGTTTAAAGACTTTATTGTTAACTTTTGGTATTTTTTTTATTTGTACATTATTATACAAGTTCTTTAGTGTTTGGACATGTGGAAACCATCTATGAACTTGTTGTGAGATGGAAACCGAACAAAACCGATTCTTTCTCGCTTAAGACACACAAGTGTGTTTTTTTTAGCCATCAAGACTTGTATATTTCTTTAAAAATAGTTACAAATTGATTTTTAAATATTTTCTTAAGTACTTGGAAATGTTGGATCCAACTTGATCTCATAACAAAGTTTGGACCGACAAAACCGAACACTCGCTTAACGTGTGTTGTTAGTTCTAAAACAATGGAACTACATACTTGGTTTAGTCTTATTAAAGTTTATTGAGTTATCTCATAACATTCAATATTTTGGAAAGTTGACTTTGGGTTTGACCAATTATCAAGACCCGAACCGACAACCCGAACACTCGATAAAAAAACCCGTTTTAGTATCTTTATTCCAAAGGGATTTGCATTCTTGCATTTTACCCACCTTATTACTTAACATAGGTTGAGTAAATATTAAGGTTAGATACTTTAACCCGGTTTCCAGCAAACTTACATTTTTAAAGGGTTATTATTATAAATTCTTAAATAGTCACATTTTAAACCTTGAACTTTAATTATTTACATTTCTCAACATTTATTTTGTTTAAAGACCTTCAAGACAACCTTTCTAAATTCAAGACTTCTTTTCTTTTTAGGCATTGTGCGTTAAACTCGTCGTTCCGACAAATCTCCAAATTATCATCTTTCAAGTTTACCACTTGAATGTGAGTACTTCATACCCCATTTTTCATCTTTTATTTTGGTGGTGACATTTCATACTTATTCAACAAAATGCTTTATATTTGAATCTTAAACCACAAACGTAGTTGTATACTTTACCTAAATAATTGTTCGATTTGGTGTTCTATGCTTATATGCCTATGTGTTTATCGCTTTTGGTTGGTGGAACTATAAAATCCTAGACTATTTGGCATCCCCTTATAGCAAGGTGTCGTTAACGTAATGCAATTAACGATAACTATAAAATCCTAGACTATTTGGCATCCCCTTATAGCTAGGTGTCGCTAATGTGTTTAGCGATATCTATTTATCCAAATTACCACTTTTATTTATCGTTTCATATGCAAGTTTTGTGGCTATCTTTATTATAGACTAATATGATTAAACTTATGAATTGCTCACCGACCTTTGTGTTGACAAACTTTATTTTATGAAATGTTGCAGGTTTGCATCTTGGTTGGTTTATGATTGTGAAGAAAAGGACATCAAAGACCTTAGGATATTAGTAAAAATGAACAATATCAATTTGCCATATTTTGTGATATCTTGTTTATGGTTATTTTATGGATAATTGTTATGTGACATTTTCGATGTTGTGAAATGAAATGAGTTTATTAAATACTGTCACTTTAATTAGTGTCATGTGCTTATGGACAATCGTTACACCTCGGCATGTTCCGCCGCCTTTGGTCGGGGTGTGACATGTATTAATGAAGAAGAAGCAGAATACGTAATAAGGGAAATACACGAGGGAATTTGCGGAATGCATATGGGAGTTAAAATGGTTGTGGCACGAGCAATGTGGGCCAGGTACTACTGGCCATCGATGTTCTTTAGCGCTGTTAAAGAGATACAAAAATGTGACAGCTGCTAGATACATGCTCCGGTAGGGAGGAAACCAAAGTCAGCATTAATCCCGGTAAGTTCCTCATGGCCATTCCAGAAGTGGGGAATAGACATCGTGGGACCCTTTTCGGAGGGAACCGGAAGGGCAAAATTTTTGTTGGTAGCAACCGAATATTTCATAAAATGGGTGGTGGCCAAGCCGCTTCAGACTATCACGGGTGAACAGGTCAAGAGGTTTGTATGGGAAAACATTGTTTGGAGGTTTGGGTTACCATACGCCATAGTTAGTGACAATGGGAAGCAGTTTGCCAACAACTCGTTCAGGGAATGGTGCCAGCAATTAAAAATCAAGCAAACGTTCATGTCAGTAGCCTATCCCCAGTCTAACGGCCAAGTGGAAAGAGCAAATCGAAGTATGCTAGAGGGGATCAAAGCAAGGCTGGGGAGAGAAAAGGGATCGTGGGTGGAAGAATTGTCTCACGTCTTATGGGCACACTGAACAATTCCTAAAACAAGTAACGGAGAAACACCTTTCAGCCTAACGTATGGAACAGAAGCTATGATCCTTGCGAAGATCGGGGCGCCAACCAGGCGAACTCTGCAGGGGGGAGGAAGAGTTGAGGAAGATTTGAGGTTGAACCTAAATCTGGCGGAAGAAAGAAGGGAGGATGCAGCGAGACGGGAGGTGGAATACAAAAAAAAGATGGAAAGATACTACAACGCAAGGGATATGGAGGTCTGGTTCAAAAAAGGGGACTGGGTGTTAAGAGAGAATGAGGCGAGTAGAAAAGAAGATAAGGGGAAATTGGGTCCTAAACGGGAGGGGCCCTATCAAGTTATCTGGGCCGGAGATAATCGGGCCTACAGATTGGCAGAATTAATAGGAAAGGAGATTCCTAGAACCTGGAACTCCATGCAACTCCGAAAGTACTACGCCTGAGGGCACCAACAAAAGGGCTAAGGATCAAATAAAACAAGTGACCTCTCTGTGAGGAACAAACAAGAAAGTCAAATTGTAATTTTTTGTAACCATGATGTAAACATGATCCTGATGAAAGTACTTTATTAAGTAAATTATGAGTCCGTCTCATCAAAAGGTAATAAGAATGGCACGAGTCCGTCTCGTAGATACTCATACATTACCCCCCAAAGGGGGAAGGCCTCGCCGGTAGGCTAAATGGTTAACCAATAAGCAAGAATAGATATTTAAAAGCCAAGTCACACATCAAACATTAGCATACGCATTCAAGTGCAATCTAAGACAAAGTTCAAATTTACCCACAAAGGGGCAGATAACAACACCATTGTCTAACAACATGAAAACAAACACAAAGTTACTTATCCAAAATAACTCACATACTACGGCAAGGGGGGCGGAGGATCAACAATGGAAGGAAGTGCCCGAATGTCTGCAACAGAGATTCCGGGATCCGAAGAAACTTGGGCAATGATATGAGGAACGTGAGTTGTAAGAGCCACAAATGCTTTTTGAGCTTCAGCTTCCGCGGTAGGGGAAAATGAAGGAGCCTCCTGAATAGGAATGCCATGAGAAGAATGTTCATAACCACCTCGGAGCCCATATTGAAAACCAGAAGCAAACACAGCACGGTTAAGATTGTCCCGGACTTCAAAAGTATCCCTGTAACCCAAAGCTCGATCGTATACCTGCTTAAAACCCATAGACACAAGCCATTTCCGATCATCCTCATGCTTCGACACCGCTCCCTGCAGTCGGGAACACTCACTCCTCAACCACTCAATCTCTTTTGAAAAGTCGGAAACCTTCTGCTCCTCTTGATGTTTGGCCGCCCACACTTGCTCCAAGGCAGACTTATGGTCAGAGCGCTCACGATCAAGTAAATTCTCCAATTCATGAATTTTCACAATTGGGGGGCTCTCTTCAAGCTTCAAGAAAGACACAAGGAAAATATGTAAAAAAAAATTAAAAAAAAAGGAAGAGAGAACAATAATAACAACAACAAAAGGAAGAAGCTAACTTTAGAAATCTTAGCCTGAGCATCAGCAAGGGAAGACCGAACAGCGTCAAGATCAGCTATCTTTTCATGAGCAAGCTAAAGATTGGCAGTCAAATCAGCTACTTGTTTCTTTGAGGATTCCAACACAGATTTCAAACCAGGAACCTCCAAACTCAACTCCTCAGCCACATTAATCCTTTTACGCATCTTCCCAACCCATCGACCATAACCCTCAACAGACTTCTTCAAGCTTGCAACCTCCTCTTGACTATTGTGATACGCAACATTAACATCCACAAACCCCTGACGAAGAGAGGAACCCAGCACCAAGGTACGATACAAGTACTTACTAAACTCCCTAACCAGGACATCCGGCAACATGGTTTGAACGTGAGCATAGTCAACTGGGGGAATAACGCATGTCAGGAACTCATGAGCAAGTTGGGGTATGTTAACAGAAGAGTCCGTAGTCAAAGACCATTTTGGGACAAACAAGTCAACGGGAGGGGGATTACCTGATGAAGGATGCGGAGTAACTTCAGGTGTAATAGGGGTTTTACCTTTGGGGTCAGCCTCAGTGACAGGAGGATCTTTGTCCTTAAAGACGGGAGCAGCAACGAGATCAGAAACCCTGAAGGAAAAGTCATCATCAACGTCAACAATTTTGGGAGTAGATGAAGAGCCCTGGCCAGCAGAACCTAAGTAAGTACGTTTGGAGTTGCGAAGACGACTCTTCAAGGACGAGTCAAACAATTCAGAAGCAATGTTCTTGTGTTTCAAAGAGTCCGGAACAGCCACAGATGAGAAGCCAGGAGCTTCTGAGTCAGAGGAAACATCACCAGTACGGATGACTAGGGTAGAAGCATCAGCAGAAATGGGAAGAGTAATGAATCGGCACCTTTCACATTTCCTTTTTTAAGAATCTCCATCAAATCCATCTCTGCAAAACAACAACAAATTAAAGTTAAAGAAAAAGTAAGGAGAAAATATTTTCGGATGACAGAAGCAAGGGGTCACCAACCTCGGTCCCCGTCAAACATAGCAGGACGTGTCAACGGGTCCGGCCAAATGTTACTAAGTCCAGTCATATACAAAATGGGTTCGGGGTAGGTGGCAGCTTCAGTGGGATTTTTAATCAACAACTTATAAAGAGAGTCATGAATAGTAGGGAAACCAGGGGCAGGATCATTAATGTGAGAGCCAACATGACGGCGGCGAGTGAGACCGGGAGCAAAAGAGGAAGACACAAAGAAAAAGTCATTCTTCCACTCCTAGGGATAAAACCCGGAGGGGATGTAAGATGTGCAGGGAGGGTGTTTACTACTTGCCCGCCGTTCAAAGGTAAACCAGTCACCCTCAGCCTTCAAACGGTAAAAATGACGGAACAAGGTAACAGAGGCGTCTCCACCAAAGGCACGACAGGCAACTTCAAAATGAGTCACTCGAAGAAACCTTAAGGGGTGAACTTGAGAAAAGCACAACCGATGGTATTTCAATAAGGCCAACTAAAATTCAGTTAATGGGTAACGAATCTTGAAAAACTCAAGGTTTTTTGCATTTAAAGCGATAAACCCAGGGCGGCTGCAAGCCGTTTCACCTGGCCCTGGAAGAGTAGGAGACAACGACAACGGGATGTGATAAGTTGAATACAGGGAGGCCATTCTGACGGAGGACATGGCCGAGGTAATGGTTGATCGACCATCGCGACAAATAATGAAGCAAAGAAAAGAGAATACAAACCTGGGCAAGGAAGTAGAAGTCGCCGGAACGGTTGGAGGAGAAGGGTGAAAAAGAAAGGTACAATAATGATGAAGTGACAGGAGGGAGGCGGTTAATTATGTGCATTGGGAAGGTAAACCGTCAAAGTTCAAAAAGCAAAGAGACTGGGCCGGGTCCGGCAAATGGGCCTAGCAGATAAGCACACAAATGGGCCAATAAGGAAAAAATCCCAAGACGAAAACGGCAAACGAGAAAGCAGGAAGGACAAGATGAGTCTATTGTCCTCATCATAAATAACGAGAACAATATACTGGGGGGGACTTGAAGAGCCTACCAATGAGACGGGCTCATGGACAGGCCTCAGCCCAATAATCCAAGCTCAATGACGAAAGAAGTTCTAGAAGATGGTTTGGAGGGAAGAAGGGTTTGCGGGGGAAACTCATGCAACAACTCCGATCCGGTTGGTGGCCCGAGGCACGCGTGTCTCGGGATAAGGGGCAGTAACCAGGGGATAAAGATCTGCGAAGATGACAAAGCCCACAGGAAACAAGATCGGACCAAAGGACTCGGCCGGATGTATAGACCATAGGATCATTCATACATATGTTTGTGTCTATAAATAAGGGAAGACAACACTTGTATTATTTCTTACACGATACACCATATATACTTCGCACCACACACTTCACATCGATCCCATTCTTGTAATCGTTAGGAACCTTACCCGGTCCACCGGAATAGGATCCCGCAAATAGCAATAAATACTCATGTATGAATTTGCTCTACTGGAAATTTTGGAGCTGCTCATACAGCGAAGGGTAGTGGCATACTCATGCCAAAAAGGGCCAAGGGTTGCGATTGGGCAGTGGCATTCAAGAAGATTGAGTCCTGAATGGTAATGCTATAATTGCTACTCTGGTCACAAAGATGTTTATATTTACTTCACACCAGATCTTAAAGCAGCTTTTTTAGCTTCAAACTGATTGAAAATTTAACCATTTTAGAAAAAACAAACTAATAAAATATATGATTTTAATACTCACTTTAACTACCGACATATCTTTAAACCACAATCATAATTTTTCTGTTGCCAATCAAAGAAATACGTCATAAAAACATGTAGTTTTTAAGTTTTACCTTGGAGCGTCTAGCTAGATACTTTACACGTAATGTGTATTAACCAAGGCTTTTGAGGGGTAAACAATAATTGTTCCCAAGTCTGGATGATCACTTGGTGGTGTTTGTTGGGTTTTGTACTTTTGTCAAGGCTTTGGGCTTGGGCCCATGCTTAGGTTTCTTATTCCCTAAGTTTTTACCGTAGTTCATATCTTACATGTCTTACCAATAGAATATCCTAATTGTAGACTATGGATTTAGGTCTCTCTTGGGACTGAACCACGTTAAAATTCATGTATCGTTTATATGTAGGTTTTCTACGTGTTTAATTACTGTTCATTGTGTGTTGGATTTTTGTTGAGCCACTTTGTTCCTAATAGTGTTTGTGCTAGGTTTTTTCATTAGATTTTACTAATAAAATGCATTAAAAGTTTGGTTGTGAAAACCTGAAACTTGTTTTAGGGGGTGTTTGTTTTTTTATGAGAGGTCTCTTTTGTCTTCGTCGCACAAACCACGCGCAGACGTTTAGGTATGTAGATTGTTTGTTTTTCGAAAGACATTACATTAAAAAAGGTTTGCGTGCCCTCTTCTTTGCGCAGACCGGCCTGGACTAACCACTTCTCACATATTCTAGCCTCTTCTTATCTTTTATTTCATTCAGCCATCTCAAACCCTAGAAACACACATCCCCTTCTTCAACCCTAAACTCCCATCACCCCTGTGATGACCGTCATTCGAGTCATGCAAAAACCTAATTAACCTAAGCAGATAGGGTAAGTCAGGTATTGTATCCACCAGGAGTATATGGTCAGTGTAACGTATAATCAATTTCACAAATTATAAGTAAATAGTTATGAGTGTTGATCACACTAGCAAAGGATTAGATTTAATATAAACAAGTAAATTGAGCAAAGTTCAAGCAATTAACAAAGACAAATCACACCGGGATTCAAACAAGTAAATAAACAGTAATCTTATGTTCACTTAACAAATTAATTGTCAATGATCAAATCAGATTGGCTAACTAGGTAAACCTTAGGCATCACAATTGCTAACACACGGCACTGGTTATCAAACGGTCCCTACATGTGTGACTCTAACTAAGAGCAGTAGTATGCTTCATCATATTCAAGCTAGTCAAACAACCTCATAATCAAGTATCATAGCTATTGGCAAACTAATCGTTTTGATCGAAATAACGCCTAAATGCACAATAATGCCAAACATCAATACTCATTGATTAATCATAAACAATACAAATCATTCGTTCTCTAACACATGAGAAGAACTCTAAATTACAATACTCTACATCCCGGGTATGATTCGAGAAGATTAGCCATGCCTCGACATCAAATGGTCTTCAATTATGATGATGTAGGCCATGTAGATGATCTCTCAATGATTCAGAAGGGTGGAAATGATGTCTTAAGGAAAAGTTTGGCTAGGATTTGAGTAAAAAACAAATGAAGAATGACTATGATAATATTAAAACCAAATACATAGGATGAGTGTTTTTGAAAAACAAAACCGACAACATATACAACGCTCAAACTAATATTTTTACCTTAACGAACGATGAATGGGAAGAATTTAAGAAGGTATGTTCATATAAAGAATTTTTTTTTTAACATCTACCTGTAAACATAAACTTATAATTTTTTTACTTTGGCTTTAGGGACATCCAAAAGTTGCATCATTAAAAATAGTTCCATTACCTTTCCTAGATCTTTGTGCATTATTATTTGATGGTAATACTGCCACCAGGAATCGCAAATGGACCTCAACCCAAACATCAGTGGTTGGGTAATCTTCTTGTCATCATGAGCATCCACTTACAATTATGGACAACGTTTTTTGTGATACGGAAGATGATGCCGACACTATTCCTGACCCTACCCCTGAGCCTAGTCCAAATAAAAGCCGCAAAACCTCAAAATCATTATCTATCATTGTTGATGATTTAGCAGTTGATATGTAAAAGGCATTACAATATTTGATTAAAGGCAAAGATGGGCCAACCGTTCGTGAATGTAAGGAAGAAGTTAAACTTGGTTGGGCTAGACCCGATAGACCCTCTATTTTTAGCCTTTTTTCATATCTTTGGAGTGTCATCGAACATGAGAGAGGCATGGATGAAATTGCAAATATTCCTGAAGTGTTAAAGGGGTGGATCGCGATGACGGCTACAAGTTTAGGAGTATTAAAGTAGTGAAGAAATTTTTTTTTGCTATGTTGACATTGTAAGCTTTTGGTTTATTTGGTTTATGTTGAATGCTTGTTTGGTTTATATTGACATTGTATGCATGGATGACATTGTATGTTTTTGGTTTATTTGGTTTATATTTAATGGTTGTTTTAATGTTTATGGTTAATGATTGTTTATGTTTTATTAACGCAGGATCATAATAGATTATGATAAGAAATTACTTCTAGTAATTCTTATGTACTTGTATATCAACTTTTTTAGGAGAGTTTTGAAAAGAATGAGAGACAATGATTCGGATATGACGGGGTATAACTACACATTAGAGTTATTGCAAAGAAATCCCAAACAATGCATTGAATTGTTACGTATGTCTCGTGAATCATTTGTCCGACTATGGGCACATTTTTGAATAAATTATTCGTTTAAGGATAGTAAACATGTATCGATTGAGGAGAAGATAGCTCTGTTTTATGATCATTAGTCATAATCAACGTTACATGGTTATCAAGCATATATTTCAACACTCAAAGAAAACAATTCATAAATTTTTTTTATGAAGTGTTTGATAAAATGATGCTTTTCGCCAAAGATATTATAGTACCAACTTCTTTCAATCCGAATCCAAACATTTCGGGACATAATAAGAGGTAAAGGAGTGGTTGATGCACTAGATGGGACCTTGATACATACTATTGTCCCTACTAGGCAACAAAGTTATATAGAGGAAGGGGAAAAAGGGATTGCTATTAAAACGTATCAACAATTTATGACTTCAACATGATTCTTGAATATTATCATAAGCATTATCAGATCCACATGTGCCATTCCTGTTCCCCCCACCAGGTATGTTTATTGTTTGTTAATTATTTCTATCTTAATTTAATATAATCTAATTAACTTGTATATATTTATAGAGAAATATTATCTTTGTGATGCCGCGTATGCACACACACGAGGATTTATGGCTTCATATCGTAATGTGAGGTATTGGCTTGGAGATTTTCGCCAGAGATGTGCATTGACTAATAATGAAAATTTAACCACGCACATGCAAAACTTCGGAACGTCATTGAGCGTGCTTTTAGTGTCTTGAAAGCACAATCACCTATATTAAAGAGGACGGCACCATTTCCGTTGGAAACGCAAAGGAACATTACCATTGTATATTTCGCGCTACATAATTTTATTAGGGAAGAGGGCTTGAGCGATGAGTTGTTTACACATATGATCAACCCAATGTGTCGTTTGGAAATACTCATGTGCACGTTGATGCTGATGCACACGAGGTTGAAGAACATGGCACTGCATCAGATCGAGAATGCATGACGCGGTAACGAGATGAAATTGCTGAGCAGTTACTGCAAAGTACGGAACAAATGATTTAAAAAAATGTTATTATGGTTTTATGAATATTATTTCAGTGTTGTTGAAAATTTAGCCCTGCTTGCGGTGCGCACATATGATGTATATATGTGTGAACCCTCGGGTGGGCAAAAGTGAAATTGCACTAATTTTGACGTTATTTTACTAATCTCGTGAAAATAACGTTAAAAGTGACGGACGGTTAATCAGGCATCATGTAGTGGCGTTGATAGCTGAAAGATAAGGGTACATACACCGATCAGCCGGTGTCCCGATGATTAAGCGCTATGTGCCTTATGTCCAAGGCTTGATGCAAAACTACTATCGAGCCGGGGGTCTCACCGGAAGCAGCCTCTCTATCCCTATGGGGTAGAGGTAAGGCTGCCTACATCTTACCCTCCTCAGACCCTACCATAGCTTTGCTATTGGTGGGATATACTGAGTACGATGATGATGATGATGATGATGATGATGATGATGATGATGATGATTTCAGTGTTGTTGACTATTATTTAAATTTCGATGATAAAGGATTTTTTTATTTAAATCTCAGCTTATTTAAAAATTTCAGTTTATTTTAGCAGTCTGTAGATGTTAAAAAACAAATAGTCTTCTTTTTGCAGACTACAGAGGTCTGGTCTACCTCTTCTGCTACAGATGTCTGCAAATATGACCCGCAAACTGCATACACTTTGCATATGAAAAAACGAACAACACTTTAGTAATTCAGTTGCAAAGCAAAAAGAAATCCAATTTTATAATCAGGGTTTTAAAATTATTACTCTACATTAATTGGTTTTGAGAGGATGCCGACCAAACATTTCACATGCAGTTTCACTTTTCACTAAGGTGTGTTGTGGGAACGTAAAATGTGACGGATTAAGTAATAATAAATTGAAAAAAAATAAATAAATGGTGACTTGGAGCTAAAAAATTTGGTTTGTATATTTATTATTAAGTAAAAAATTCAAACATTTTAGACCCCGCACCCACGAAAACCTCTACCACCTGGCCCATCACACACCTCTAGCGCCCACCCGAGGCAATGTTTAGTGCCTGGTCGTATGGCGTAGCTTTGCTCCACGACCCTTTCGCGAAGGAAAACACATAGCCTTTACTTGGGCCCTAAGTTGCTTAACTCGTTAAGTAACTAGACTAGCACACTAAGTAATTTGGTTAATGGTAACTTGTTTGTTTAATACATATATGTGTGTGCATGCACACATACCCTATTTGATTAAAAATTATGTCCTCTATATTACAAACTATAAGAGCATTCTTATTTCACTCCCTATCTCCAAATAAAAAATTACACTAAAACTCATTTTATTTTTTTTTTCATTTCAATTAAATAATACTTTTTATACCTTTTATCACTAGCCCTGCTTGCGGTGCGCACATATGATGTATATATGTGTGAACCCTCGGGTGGGCAAAAGTGAAATTGCACTAATTTTGACGTTATTTTACTAATCTCGTGAAAATAACGTTAAAAGTGACGGACGGTTAATCAGGCATCATGTAGTGGCGTTGATAGCCGAAAGACAAGGGTACATGCACCGATCAGCCGGTGTCCCGATGATTTAGTGCTATGTGTCTTATGTCCAAGGCTTGATGCAAAACTACTATCGAGCCGGGGGTCTCACCGGAAGCAGTCTCTCTATCCTTATGGGGTAGAGGTAAGGCTGTCTACATCTTACCCTTCCTCAGACCCTACTATAGCTTTGCTATTGGTGGGATATACTGAGTACGATGATGATGATGACCTTTTATCATTACCTTTTTTCTTTCTTTCACTCACAACCACTTTTAAAATATATTAAAAAATTATATGGGATGAACAGTAACTTTTCAAATATATAGAAAAATCACTAATTTTTCTAAAATATAAAAACCTTTCTCTCACAACACCTTAAATCACTCTCTAAATGATAAAAACACTCCTCACATAATATGAGGGATTGGATGAGAATAATCTAAAACTATGTTGTTACATAAACATGTCTGTATGACTCAAATTAGTTATACATGTTATAAACAGATTGAATCCTTTCAAAAAAGTTTTTAAAAATGTCATTAGCACGGGGAACTGCTTATAAACAATAACATACTTCATTTAAAATCCATTCGTGTTGTTATCTCGTGTAATAAACAAATTCCAAACCTAGAGAAAATTATTATTGCTCTAGTTTAATTAGAGGCAAAAGTAGTAGTAGTGAGAGAATTATAGGGTGTTGTGTGGTGTGTGGGCCGAAACACCACCTCAATCTTGCATGGCTAGACTGGCCGTTCGTTTGTATACTCAACTAAGCAAATTAAAGGAGCTTTTCTTCATCTACTTAATTAACTGGCCACTCACTCAAACCCTACCATTTCATAATAAACCAACACACAAGAACAAAACCTCTCATGGCCAATACTCTTCTTCTTCTTCTCTCCCTCTTATTCTTCCTCACTCTCTTACACCCTTCACACTCCTCCACAGATGCATTCATCTACGGAGGCTGTTCCCAAATCAAATACACACCTGGCTCACCCTACGAGTCCAACCTCGACTCACTACTCACCTCCCTAGTCAACTCGGCCACCTACTCATCCTACAACAAGTACAGCATCTCCGGTTCCACCCAGCAAGACGTAATCAACGGCCTCTACCAATGTAGAGGCGACCTAGCCATGCCAGACTGCGCCACGTGTGTAGCCCGGGCAGTGACTCAGCTCGCTCCTCTCTGCCCGCAAGCATGCGGTGGCGCAGTCCAGCTGGAAGGATGCTTTGTCAAGTACGACAACACGAGTTTCATCGGGCAGGAGGATAAGACGGTGGTGATGAAGAAGTGTGCGCCCTCGGTCGGGTATGACCCCGAGGTGATGGGGCGGAGGGATGCGGTGTTGACGAGGTTGGGGACTACCGGTGGGTTGTATAGGGTTGGTGGGTCTGGTGACGTGGAAGGGGTGGCTCAGTGTGTGGGTGATTTGAGTAGTGGCAAGTGTGAAGATTGTGTCACGGAGGCCATCGGACGGTTGAAAAGTGATTGCGGTGGTGCGGTGTTTGGTGACATGTTTCTGGCTAAGTGTTATGCTAGGTATTCTACAAGTGGAGCTCATGCTTATGCTAAATCTCATCATGGTAACTTTTTGTTTTTGTACTAGGTTACTGAACTCCATCAATTCGTGTTGAAACAAACCTTTTATTTGATTCTAGATTTTCATGGTAAAAAACATGTTTTTTTTTAATATATGTTTTGCTTTCATAGTTTTAAATCATGCTGTTTGATTCTAAATCGGTTCGTAATTGTTTAGTTTTCTAGTGGTAAATCCAAGAATTTAATTTTGTTGGTGTCATCGCATGTTACAGTTTTTAAACGTCAATTGAACTTTTTTATCAGATAAATATCAAAATTTAATAATTATACATGATAATAATTGTGTGATTAAATTCTCAATTTAACTTCTAATATACAAATATAAAAAACTTTAGACTTATAATGCTATTTTCTTCAAAGCATAATGTATTATAGTTAACAATGTACTGTATTTATTTACTTTATAGAAATATAAATTAACAAACAAAGAAAGCGAGGTCGAAAAAAGCACATCTTGAATGGATATTTGTGCTTTTCCTTTTTGTTGCTTTTTATGCATTTTTAACAAATTGATCGGCACTTCATCTATGTACTAAGTAACCAACTATTTAATTATTTAATAGAATTGGATTTGCTATCCAAAAGGGTTGTGACGCAGCTTGTTGCCTGCTTACCTGTCACTTCATTGTAAATCATTTGGTTGTTTTTTAACAAGTATTTATACCATAAAAACATTAAATAATGACTAAAAGAAAATTATTTAATTACATTTTATCTCTCGTTGTGACTTTCAATAAATCATAATTTAAAATACTAATATAAGTTATTATTTCGTACTTATTGTAAATCGTTTGGTTGTTTTTTAATAAGTATTTATACCATAAAAACATTAAATAATGACTGAAAAAAAAATTATTTAATTACATTTTATCTCTCGTTGTGACTTTCAATAAATCATAATATAAAAATACTAATATAAGTTATTATTTCGTACGTGAAATTATAAACTTGTTTGAAATACATAATTTGTTGCCCTCTTGAGCATAAATAATATACATGGTGTCTTTCATTTTCGTGAAAAACATTACAAATTTTGTTGTAGCAGGCGAACATGATGAAGCTGAAAAGACATTTGCGATAATAGTCGGATTACTTGCGGGTGTCGCCCTCATAATCATTTTCCTAACTTTCATGAGAAAAGCTTTTGGCCGACATGGTAATCTCTAGAGTAAATTTGTTATTTGAGATGATAAAATCTTTTAATTATTCAAAGTTTATATTTCTAAGCATTTAAATTCAGGCAATTTATTTATTATATTCATGATTTCTGAAACAGTTAACTGGATTCATAAGCTACGTACAATTTTTGACATTTTCTCAACAGTTATCACAAAACCAACCCACTAGCAACACCTTTTTATTATTATAACCTTTTGGCCCTCAATTGGACCCCTCAATTGGACCTTAGTGTATATACCTTTTTTAAAGGCAAACTTTTTCGTGTATATACTTTCGCTTTTCTTCTTTTACTTTTTGTGTAAAACTTTCTATTTTAATTATTTATGGTTTTTATTTCAGGTAAATAAATGAGAACCTTTATCAAAAGTTGAAAGGCTTACATGCATGGCCTCCACCCTCATCAACTTTGCTGTTTCAATTGCTTTTCTTTATTCCTTCATGATGTAAACTTACATTTTAATTTTAATTTATCGTAATCATTACTTTTTAATTGTAATGCATATGTAATGAATAATTCAGTTTGAATATTTGTTCAAATTACGTCTGTTAACTTTAACTTATGTATAACTAATTTGTGTTTTGTATTTGGATATTATATAACAAACTAACTAATTGTATTAATTTAATTATTTGTTATCAAAATACATTTGTGTCTTTTCAGTTAATTCTCCTTTCAAGTTTCATAGTATTGATATATACAGGAAGACTCCATTGTTGATGAGGTATAGACCTAGGGAAAAAGACCATGAGTTTTAGATATCTATTGATGGTGATTAGAAATAGTCGCGAGTCTTAAAGGGTAAGTAAGCGTCAAAAAACTCACTAGCACGCATTCTTTAAACCTGCTTCAAAATCCACATCAGTATTCACTCCGACATTCGGACCAACAACCTTATAAGAGACGTCATTTTACACACCATAATACCATTAGACAATAAGCCATGTGGTTCTAGGTCAAGATGAGTAGCTATAGCACCTGATCCATTTTATCATTGGCTTGATCAATGTCATCTATTTAGACAAAAGAAATATATTGCGGAAGGAATCATGTTTACTTGGTGGGTATTATGGAAGAATAGGAATTAATGAAGCTATCTTTAAGGTATATGACATGAAGTCGGAGCTGTTTTTGATTTAGTACTTCATTTTTCGTTTTATGTATTATAACTAGAGCAAAAAGCTAAAAATCTCTTGGACCAAGTGGTTACACAACCCACTTCTCTTTCTCTTCATGTACCTAATTATGTTTCTTTGATGTTTAGCTAGTTTTTTCTTACCATCATCTTGTTTTTTTCCTTAATAAATCATCTGTCATTCAAAGATATAAAAATGAAAAATGATCAACTAGCTAGCTCATGTTATTTTAGCTTGGATACCCAGCCTCCGGTCGTCATCACTCTAGCTTTGAATGATATAGATCTGTCTATGTCGTTTGTTGTCACAAACTTTTCTTATTATTTAATTTATATGTTTTTTCCTTCATTTAGTTGATTTGATTTCTTCTTTTTTACGGCCGTCTTCATTGTTTTTCCCTCCATTACGAACATTTCATTTTCTTCCACTCAAAACTGTTGGGAAGTATTAGAATAAATATATTAGCTATAGATTATTGTAATTGTTATCATTATAATTAAAAAATAAGATTTGATTAGTTTTCTTTATAATTAGACATAAATACAAATTCTGTCCTTTAAATGTAGCCAGTTTATGGATTAGGTCCTTTAAAAACTTTACTTTCAGACGGTATCCTTTAAAGGACATGTTTATTTCGTTTTCGTCCTTTACACTAACGCTCATCCAAAAAGTCAGTTAAGTTATACCATGTGCAATACATGTGAGGGCAAAATAGTAATCACACATTTACTTTATTTTTTAAACTAACAAATTAACGTAGGCACTCACAAAATAAAATAGAAACCCCAACACAAAAAAATCCCTCACCGGCTCATTGATTCGTCCTCACCAGTCATCAGCAACGGTCAACCACCAGCCATCCGCCACCGCCAGCTAACCACCACCGCACCACAACACCATCACAACCACTGCCACCACCACACCACGCCGCAGACACAAGTCCCTCTCTCTCTCTCTCTTATCTGTGTAGGGTTTTGGGGGTTGATTATGGCCGGAAAAATCGGCTACCCCTTTCACCGGAATCGACTTTTCAGACGCAATTGAGTGGCTACACAACTGGATTCGACGCTTGACTTCATATCGGAGATTGATTCGGTGAAATAAGACAAAACGACACATCTTGGGAAAGAAACTCAACCGAAGAGAGTATGGCCTGACCGGGAAATGAGCTGTGGTAGCCCAAAGCATCTGAAACCGCCAATCTAATTGTCATAGAAGACGTCTTGTGGTTCCTTGTTCTCAGATACGAGGAAACAACCGGAAAACAAAGCTAAGTCAAGCCGAAGGTAGTGCTCGGAAACAGGTCTGACGAAGGTTGATAGATAAAGAAGACAAGTGAGGGTAATGTGGGAGTAGCCGACGTCTGGTGGTGCTTGTTTTGGTCAAGATGTGCAGATCCGTGGCGTTGAAGTTTGGGTGCGGTGGGAGGAACCGATGTCTGGTACGATAGTGTTGGGTTGCGGCAAACTTGAAAGTAGCTAGATATTGTATCTGAATTGCAGAGGCGAGGATGAACAAGCTGGGATCGTAGGATGGCTAGGGCTAATGTGTAATTTGTCATGTGGGGCTCTTTTTTAAAATCATACTTGTTTTTTTTTTTTGTCTTTTTTTAAATAAGTGTAAAAAGACCAAAAAGCCCTTCATGTGTAGGTCACATGCAATCACTTAACGGAGAAATTGGATGACAGTTAGTCAAAAGGACAAAAATCAAATAAACATGTTATGTAAAGGACGCCGTCTGAAAGTAAACTTTTTAAATGACCTAATCCATAAATCAGCTATGTTTAAAGGATAAAATTTGTATTTATGTTTTATAATTATCCTAAGGTTTTGTCTTGTATTAGTTCCTCCCCTCCTATCCATCCTTGTCGCTTTTGTCGGCCTTTCATGATGACTTATTTTCTTTTTTACTCACTCGTATTCCTATCTTGAGACACATTATACTTATATACATGTTAGGCTTTAATAATTTTTCTCTTGTTAACGTCAGGGTATTAGCTCCTGTCTAGGGATGACGAATGTACCAAAACAGACGAGGAAGCCCGAAACATTTAGAGTAATAGGGCACGTATGTGGGCATGGGATCTAATATGGGATTAGTCTTAAAAAATTTTAAAGGCTTGAGATGGATATAGTGTTGCACTATAACATGGTCGCATGTGAAATTTCCGTTTAGGAAACCCCATACGATGCACATGTAAGTAGAAAACCATCAAAAGGTTGGTAGCATATGTGTTTTTAGTTGAACGATAAGAGGATCCCTGAAGAAGCTTGATCCAAGAAGTAATTAATTCATGTTCTTGGAATGCTCCTCTGTTACGACCCATGTGAGTGACACCGGCCCAACAGTAGAGGTTCGACCCAAGCGTGTTATCCAAAGGCCCGCTCGTTATCTCAACTAATCACTGGAAATGGAAAGAGTAATTTGCAAAGATCCTATTCCAAATAAAAAGGACGTGCATTCATGAAGAGCGTCAATTGTTGAGAGGAGTCAATGGGATTTCTTAAAATATTGGTGGTTCTCCATGAAAGGGGTTTATTTCCTATTTTAGTTTAAACGTAATTTGGCTTTTCCATGTTTACATTTTCCATTCAATGTCTTTAAATACCCTTGTTTTGATTAATAAGAAAGGATCCAAAAAAAGTTGTCTTGAAAAAAAAAAGTTGTCTTGAATTCTCTTCTTCTCTGTTAATTCTAATTGGGAGATCCGGTTCATCTCGAATAGAACCATAACAACCTCACACAAGAAAAGGCTATAGAATATATACAATAAAAGAACTCAATGATGTGACATATATTTTTTAATATGATGCATTCAGATAGTCTAAATTAATGTGTGATGTAAATCATTGTAGATTGCACTAATTTTGACGTTATTTTACTAATCACGTGAAAATAACGTTAAAAGTGGCGGAAGGTTAATCAGGCATCATGTGGTGGCGTTGATAGCCGAATGACAAGGGCACATGCACCAATCAGCCGGTGTCCCGATGATTGAGTGTTATGTGTCTTATGTCAAAGGCTTGATTCAAAACTACTATCGAGCCGGGGGTCTCACCGGAAGCAGCCTCTCTATCCCTATGGGATAGAGGTAAGGCTGTCTACATCTTACCCTCCTCAAACCCTACCATTGTATTGCTATTGGTGGGATATACTGAGTACGATGATGATGATGATGATGATGATGATGTTGTAAATCATTGTAGATGTGAACTTATTTTTTTTTCTTTTCTTAAGACTAATATTATTAAGAAAAGAAAAGAGACAACTAATTACCATAAGCAAAAGGTCCAATAATATACAAGAAAAGAAAAAATACAAATTACTAACCCGAAAATATAAACCAGGCTATAAGTTGTGTACTTGGGTGACAAAGTCCCCAAATTTGGGCGATAAGGGGCAAAAACACCTCCCCCCCTCCCCCTCGGCGATATGTGGGGCGAAAGAGGGAGGGACATGGATTTGTCACCTTGGTGATGAAGGGAAATAATAATAAAATAATAATGTGACTATTGGTAGTCCTTCACATGTGAACATCGCCGCTACAATATCATTACACCCATAAAATAAAAATTGTCCATTGTTGACTAGACTTCACATATCACTTATCTCTCGAATTTGTAGCCCCTACTACACATAACCTTATAACAGGAAATTCATAAAATTAACTCGGTTTGATAAGATACTCTTACGACCATATATTGAGAACTTTTGTACATAAATCAACTTGAATATGTTTGTAAAAGTAAACATGTTAGTATTCCAAATATGCATATTTGATGTAAGTATTAGACTTTGATCAAAAACTAGAAAAACAATTTAAATATTTTGCTAAGTTGACTTCTTCGGTGGCAAACCAAAGAAATATTTTTAAAAAGGTTGTAAAATTTGAGAGTCAATGCTCTATCAATAGTTTATAGTTAAATATTGAAATTTTTTTTTGCAATTAGAGTTGGATCGGATTGGATTACATAATTAAAATAAAAAACAAATTTGCCGCTACAACTGTTATTTTGATAATTATTCACTTCACATACATATTTTATAATTTTATAAATTTACAGAATCACCAAGTTTTGATTACAAAAATATAACTTTGTTATGAATTACTATTAATAGTGACCATCAATGTATAATGTTAGGACTCTTTATGTATTTAACTTTTCTTGATAATTAATGTAATAAGCTTATATATAGAGGCTTTGTACTTCATATTGATAAAATATGAATGAAAGCTATTCCCCCATTATGTCTATATATTGCTATTGCATTCTAGTTATATAACATGTTATCAGCATGAATTGTTTTAGAAGTTACATAATATTATCATTTGGTAAGTCTTATTTGTTATTGTCTTGATTATCTTAAATATAATATTTTGTAATTCATACATTTTTTTAAACCTAATTTATATTATTTGTAAACCTAATTTTGATATTTTAAAGGTTTACATAATTTATTTATACACAAAGTATATATATTTAATCATTTTATAAGGATGAATTTTTATGTATTTAAAATCCACGAAGAAGATGAAACATGAAACATATTTCAGTACTATCTTATTTTTGCATTTATTTAGAACAAACAGTGACGAAATCAGAAACTTTTAGTATGGGTTTGTAATTGTATCGTTTTGCAATTGTAATTCGCCAGTGTGCCCTCGTAACCTTATTATTACTACAATATGATAACCATAACCTTCAAGGTCCCATATTTTGGAACTTTTAAAGGCTGCTACACTTTAAACAATCGCAAAAACATCCATGTGTGTGTGTGTGTGTGTGTATAAACAAGTCTCACATAATGTTAATATATAAAAAAACTTTAAAAATTTTTTTGTTTTTAAGAGTTCCTAAAAATTCTTAACTTTTTTTAAGTTCTCAAATGAAACTAACCATATATATATATATATATATATATATATATATATATATGATCTAGGAAAAAGTTGACAGTTTGATTGCCAAAGGTCTTTTGTATCCTTGTTTTCCTCTCAAAGTAATTAGTAATTTGTTCATAGAAGGATATGTCACCAAATGATTCATCTTCTGTAACTAACTTCGACTTTTATTATTATCATTTTTATTTTCATTTAAGGAATTTAATAAAGTTTAAATGCTTGGTTCGATTTACAAAGTTATCGTTTATAAGAAATGTTTATACATATAAGTATTCCAATTATATGACAACCAAAATAATATATTCAAAAGAAAGAATTTCATATGTTAAGAAAAAATAGGAATCAGTAGACATGAAAAAAACAAAAATAACAAAAATAATACAGCAGCAGCAGTAATAATAATAATAATAATAATAATAAATATTAGAATTTTGTATGATGATTGTTAATTAATTAATTAATGTGGGTAAAAAAATAATAAAGCAAACTTCTTTCTTCTTCATTGTTCTTCAACCATCTTACAGTAACCGAAAACTTTCGCCTGACTATCGGAGCACCGTCAATAGCCTGAAAATCTTCAGATACAGTAGCTACATCTTTTTGTTTAACTTTAACTACTCTATTTGACATAATTGGAGAGGGTCAAGCTATCGCTTTTTCTTTTCCGGTTAAGCATTATGGTATGTAGTCCGTTATATCGTTAATTTGGCCGGTCGAGGAGGGAACCCCCCCCCCGACCCTCTTTAAATCCGCCGGTGACAATAAATGTTATAATTTATTGAATTCAGTTAATAACTCAATTTTTAAGTAAAGATATCAGTTACAATATGTATATATTAATTTGCATTTAAATGCGTGGTAGAGTAATACTTTAATTTTTTAATGTGATAATAATAATAATAATAATAATAATAATAATAATAAACTGTATTAACTTGTATATTCGTTGTTAAAAATTTTCAATGATAAATGGTATATGGTAGTAAAAAAGCCAATACTTGCGTAGCATGAGAATGAATATGATAAATTTGTGTAGGCTGTAGCATTGTAATTTTAACATGCATATGAATTTATACTACACAGCTGATGAATGTGTAATTCCATGTGAATTTAACATAATGCATGATTTGCGTTTCTAGAAAAACAGTTTTTCATGTTCATTCATGAAATTAGCGATATAGCGTAGCGTAGTTGATTTTTAATTTTTAAATAAATTATATAATTAAACTGTAGTTCAATGTGAATGTCTTTAAGCGTTTTAAAAGATTAATTGACAGTGACTTCATTGTTGTTTCTTGTGTGCATTTAAGCACATTATTAATTAGTAACTTGAACTTAACTTTTAGCCATATTATCAGTTATCTACACTATATTAAAATACATATAGGAAGGACAAAGTGGTAATTTCAACAAAAACTCTTAAATTTAAGAGTTTTACAATTGGTAAGGCATATTTTACAAACAGTTATTGCATATAGTTGAGAGAAAGGTAGAAGACAAAAACCCTGATTCCCAGAACCAGACGGATTTCAAATTCATTTCAAAATTCTTTCTCCCTCCAAACCCTAATCTCATATCTCCTTTTTCAAGTTCTTTAAATCGAACAACAACATTTCTGTTGGGAGCTCTACTGTCTCAAGCATGTGTTCAGGTATTCATCGATCTATTACCAGATCTATAGTATTCAGTGTGATGATTTTGTGTTCTTATATAGTATTGTGAAGCGATTAAAAATATTTTACATTTTAAATGCATGCTAGATGTTTACATCTAGGGTTTATGGTGAGCGTTTTTACTGATCTTATGAACATTTAGTGTTCTTATCTGGATTTCGGAGCCCACATTTAATTTTAAATCTATATGTATATGTGGATTAAATTAGTTTATCTGGCTTAAATTAGTTTATATCGACATAGAGGAATAGATTGCCGAATAGATTTGCATTCTTTTTTACTCAAACATTCTATCTTCAACAATCATATTGATTTTTGTTTTATTTATTATTCCCAGCTTCATTTTCTGTACAAAGGCACACTAAGGGTGCTTTTAGTGTTGCTTCATGATTTGCTCTTTTTTTTTTTTTTGTGATTGTCATTTCTGTTAAATTAATTTCAACATACGATACCAATTCTACAAGTCTCAAATTAATCTATCACTTATAATGGGTTGTAAAACTTACTTGATTGAGAAGATTGATTCCTTTGAGTGTTTGATGAAGATGATGCCATGATGATGATCTTGATTATGAGTCTAATTGCCCTTCAATTAAGATGGATTGAATTATGGTGTTATAGAGTTTTTGTCAGGGTGATCGTATGAGTGAATGGATGAACGATCGTATGATGATGACATTTAATTAGGGCAACGACTCAACAATCTTTTTAACCACCATATTTACATATTAACCCCTTAAAGTATTAACTCCCATCACATTAGATACCTTTATTATGGGGCTACACACATTTAGTCCATATAAATGTTAAATGGTCAAAAGCCACGTAAATATTTCCAACATTCACCCACTTGGCCGCTGGACCATTTTTACTAAACATTTATATATGCGTGTACATACTAATTGGCCAAGTAATAAAATTAGGTAATTTCGTTAAACCTTCTTATGATAATATCAAAACAAACCGATACAATCAGTTTCATTATCATTAATGCAAAGACCCCTATCAATTATGATAATGATATCATCTTCAAATTTATAGGCTAGGTGGTAAACAATACGTTTGTCTAAAATATACATTATAGTGCATATATATTAAGAAATATATATAGACAAACTTTACATTTGAGTGAAGTAAGAAGATAGTATCCTAAACGTATTTACATTGTTTATTACATGACATTCATAAAAGATCTCGCCTAAAGCCCATATTAAGTACATGATCATTGAATATTTTGGGTGGTAGACCTTTAGTAAATGGATCCGCTAACATGTCATGTGTGCTAATATATTCAACAATAACACTTTGGTCTTCCACTTGCTCTCGCACAAACAAGTACTTTGTGTCGAGATATAGTCCAGCGCCACTTGAGCTATTACTGTTTGAAAAACTCACAGCTGCACTATTATCACAATACATTCTTATAGGCCTCTGTATGGAAGTAACAATTTTGAGTCCCTTAATAAGATTTCTTAGAATTATCGCTTGGCGCGTGGCATTATAACACGTAACATATTCTGCCATCATTGTCGATGTAGTGGTCAAATGTTGTTTATGACTCTTCCATGAATTGGGCCCACCTGATAGCATAAAAATGTATCCCAAAGTAGACTTTTTGTCATCCTTACACTCGCAAAATCAGAGTCAGTATAGTGTATGAGTTCAAGATCATCTGACCTTCTGCAAGTTAACTTATACTCTTTTGTCCCTTGTAATTATCGCAACACCTTTTTAGTAGCTTTCCCGTGATCTAGGCCAAGATTTGTTTGATGCCTGCCTAGCATGCCAGTTATGTATGCGATATCGGGACGAGTACAAACTTGAGCATACATTAAGCTTCCTACAACAAAAGCATATGGTAGGAGTCTCATTTATTTGAGTTTTGCCTCTGATTTAGGGCACTGATAAGACCCAAAACTATCACCCTTAACTACAGGCGCTACAGTGGGAGTGCAATGTTCCATATTAAATCTTTTAAGTATCCGCTCAATGTATGCCTTTTGAGAAAGTCCTAATGTTCCAATGCATCGATTTCGATGGATTTCTATGCCAATCACATAAGAGGCTTCACCGAGATCTTTTATGTCAAAATTAGCAGATAATAATCTTTTCGATTCATGCAACATGTCTAAGTTATTACTTGCTAGTAATATGTCATCAACATACAACACAGGTATGATGAATCTACTCCCACTCATCTTAATATAAACACACTGATCTACTTAGTTTTTAATGAAATGATGTCTTTTCATTACTTCATCAAATTTGATGTACCATTGTCGAGACGCTTGTTTTAACCCATAAATTGACTTATTTAATTTGCATACCAAGTGCTCTTTGCCTTTAGGCTCAAAACCTTCAGGTTGTTTCATAAACACATCTTCATGCAAATCTCCATTTAAGAATGCAGTTTTAACATCCATTTAATGTAATACTAAGTCAAAATGTGCTACCAATGCCATAACTATTCTTAGAGAGTCCTTTCTTGACACAGGAGAAAAAGTCTCCTGATAGTCAATTCCCTCTCTTTGAGTATATCCTTTTGCAAGCAAACATGCTTTATAACATTCAATGTTTTCATTAGGGTCTAATTTAGTTTTATAGACCCACTTACAACCTACAGGCTTAGCACCTTTTGGCAATTCAGTAAGTTCCTAAACATTATTTATTTTCATTGAGTTCAACTCATCTTCCATGGCACTCAACCATTTAGCTGATTGGTCGCAATTCATGGCTTCTTTGAAAGTAGTTGGATCATTTATTTTACCCAACTCAAAGTCAGTCTCATGAAGGTAAGTCACAAAGTCATCATAAACTATGGGTCTCCTAGGCCGAGAAGACCTTTTTAATGGCGGTTCTTGAGTCCCTTGTTCATTTACCTCTTGAGATGTTAATGGATTTGATGTAGATGGATTCTCAGTGTTAGTAACATTATTATTATGAGAAACCGGCAAATCATTAGGTGGTTCAAGTGGCTGACTAATGGGCACCGGTATGTCATTGAATGGTGCCTCTTTAGTTTCTACTTGAAGATTTATTTGCCTACCACCGTTACTCCTACTCAAGTTTGTAAACTCAAGAAATTCAGCATGTCTAGTCTCAACAATTCTGGTAGAATGAGAAGGACAATAAAATCGGTATCCTTTCGAACGTTCAGGGTATCCAATAAAAGAGCAACTAACAGTTTTCATATCTAACTTATTGGAATGTGGATTATACAGTTTAGCTTCAGCCGGACATCCCCACACCTTAAAATAATTTAAATTAGGTTTCCTTCCCGTCCAAAGTTCAAATGGAGTCTTGGGGACAGACTTAAAAGGAACCGATTACGTATGTGGACAACTGTTTTTAATGCTTCGGTCCAAAGAAATAAAGGGAGATCACAATTAGCCAACATACTACGTATCATATCCATAAGAGTACAATTACGCCTTTCAGCTACACCATTTTGTTGAGCAGTCCTGGGCATGGTATAGTGATTTATTATACCGTGATTCTTACAGAATTCATAAAAAGGCTCCGGGCTTTGTCCAACATCGGTGTGTCGGCCGTAGTATTCCCCACCCCTATCTGATCTTACAACCTTTATTTTCCGGTCTAGTTGATTCTCAACTTCAGCCTTAAAGGTTTTAAAAGTTTCTAAACTTTCAGATTTTTCATAGATTAAATACAAGTACATATAACGTGAATAGTCATCAATAAAAGTAATAAACGACTTATGCCCTCCAATACCCGTAAGAAAAGGGCCACAAATGTCAGTATGGATATAATCAACTAATCCTGTGCTTCTAGTGGAACCTTTCTTATTTTTCTTGGTCATTTTTCCTTTAATACATTTAACACATTTTTCTTCAAAATCGGAAAAGTCTAGTTTTGGTAGTACTTCATTTTTCACGAGTCGATTCATTCTTTCTCGTGAAATATGGCCTAATCTTTGGTGCCACAATTTAGATGAAGTCTCTGTAATTCTTTTCCTCTTTTTACATACGAAGTTTTCTTCTACATTATAAGAAAATAGGGATTTCGAAAAATTTTGATCTAAACGTAATTTATAGAGATCACCATCTTCTAATAGACCATAACCAACATTGCGGAAATTGAAACTAATAATACATTTACCATTTCCTAATGCAAATACATATCCGTCACGATCTAGTTTAGGAACAGAAATTAAGTTTCTAGTAATAGTTGGTACATATAAAGTTTCAGGTAAATTTAAAATGAAGCCTCCTTCCAGAACTAAAGAAAGAGTCCCCACGCCTTCCACTTCAGAAACCAAGCCATTTCCCACTTTAACCGTCCGCTGGTTTCTTCCCAGCTTCCTTATTGTACGGAATCCCTATAAAGAATTAGAAATGTGTACAGTGGAACCAGAGTCAAACCACCATGTATTACAGGGAACATTAATATTAAGTGATTCATGAATCATAAGATTTAGGGCAATACCTTTTTCGCTAGCCATTCCATAAACTTTGGGCAATTCCTTTGATAATGTCCTATCTTG
Organism: Bidens hawaiensis; assembly: GCF_021521415.1. NCBI lineage: Eukaryota > Viridiplantae > Streptophyta > Magnoliopsida > Asterales > Asteraceae > Bidens > Bidens hawaiensis. Next base: position 96,103 of record NW_027497170.1, on the reverse strand, counting down.
TGACAGAGACGACATTTAGGAGTGCTTTTAGCTATGCTAGTACTTGCTCCAGGGGTAGAGAACTTTTTGGGTTTTGACTTATTTTCCATTTCACCCTTGCCTTTGAATGTGCTCTTTTTCTTCTTGGAGTCAAAAGTGGTTAGGTGAGCAACATCATGTTTTTCTAGCTTTAAGCGTTCTTCTTCCTGAACGCACATGGCAATCAATTCGCTCATCTTCGATTTCTCCTTTTGAGTATTATAGTTGATCTTAAAAAGATCAAACTGAGAAGGGAGAGATGTCATAATGAAGTGAACTAAGAAACCTTCACTAATTTCCATGTCTAGAGTTTTCAATTGGTTAGCCATGTCATTCATCATCATGATATGCTCACGCACACCACTAATCCTGTTATACTTGGTAGTTAACATTCTAAGAATTAAGATACCAGCATTAGTTTTTGAAGTACCTTTAAATTGATCCTCAACCAAGTCTAAGTAGTCCTTAGCATTTTCTGAATCAGGGATAGCTCCTCTAATGGTAGGAGAGATTGAATTCTTTATTACCATAAGAGACATTCTACTAGAACACTCCCACCAATCATGAATTTTCTTTTCTTCTGCCGTCGAATTATCGGCAAGAGGAGGAGGAGCATCATGCCTTAAAGAATAATCAAGGTCCATAAATCCCAAGGCCAAGTTAACTTGTTCTATCCAAGTACCAAAGTTAATAATAATTCAAAGGTTCTATTCCGTGCAAATAACTGGAACTTGATCATAAAGTAGATGCTGATGCATGAAAAGAATAAATATTATGCTCAGTTATGACTATACGAAACATATGTAGGATACGAAATAAAAACATATCAGATATGAAATAATGACCTATTACTAACACCAAATAATAGGTAAAAAAAATACGTATCATGTTCAACTATTAACATCTCGTTGGTTCAGTTAATAATGGAACTTAAAATGCTATAATAAATCATTTCTTAAACATATGTATTTCAAAATACCGTTGGGTAAGATGAAGCAAATATGTTTATTTCCATCATTTAAATTGTTAAACCAATTCACGTTGGGTTCATGGAATGACAATTTAAATAATGTATATTAAGTGGCTTAATATTAGTGCTTATATTAACTTGAGTAATCTCCTGTTGGTTTAATTACTCACATCAATTAAAGTGCATGTCATTTTAAATGGAAACAATATATATTAATAAAATCAATCATCATGAATCATAATACAGTAGGTATGCATAATGATTTCATTTCTATATTCCTTTTATGAATACAGAAAAGAATCACATGAATTATAAATCATCTACTTAATTCATGAAAATATTCCATTAATTTGTATTCCAATACTCATTAAGGATTTGGAAATTTGTGAAAGTATAATCACCATACACGTAACCCATTTGCATTGACTTTCTTATATCATTAGTTTCCATAAATAATTTAGAAAACAAATTAAAAATTTTAATGTACATCAGAAACAAATTAAAGAATTTTAATGTCCATTAGTCTAGTTAAAGTGCTACCCACAGAATTTTAACATCCACAAAATTTTAATGTCCATTAGTCTAATTCAATGCAAAATCCAATTCTTTACAGTCAATTTTTATTATAATTATTTTTTTTTCTTTCGTACGTGATTCTCAAAAGTATGGGTTTGTTTATTTCCAGAAAAAAGAATCATATTTAACGTCGTATGAATAAAACCCAAATCAAAGATTGATTTCCAGAAAACAATTCATGATTGACTGATGAAATTGGATATGAACACATGGCTCTGATGCCACATGTTGAATTAATTTCAACATACGATACCAATTCTACAAGTCCCAAATTAATCTATCACTTATAATGGGTTGTTAAACTTAATTGATTGAGAAGATTGATTCCTTTGAGTGTTTGATGAAGATGATGCCATGATGATGCCATGATGATTATGAGTCTAATTGCCCTTCAATTAAGATGAATTGAATTATGGTGTTATAGAGTTTTTGTCCAGGTGATCGTATGAGTGAATGGAAGAACGATCGTATGATGATGACAGTTAATTAGGGCAACGACTCAACAATCTTTTTAACCACCATATTTACATATTAACCCCTTAAAGTATTAACTCCCATCACATTAGATACCTTTATTATGGGGCTACACACATTTAGTCCATATAAATGTTAAATGATCAAAAGCCACATAAATATTTCTAACAATTTCAATTTCTGAGATTTTGTTCCCCAAGCGGCATTCGGATGTGAAATATAGTACTCTGTGCGTTTCCACACAACATGAGGCTACCTGACACAACTTGAAGGTCTCTTTGTCTTATTTTCTTTTATTAATTTGTTGATAATTAACGTGTTAAATGTTATTATAATGATATTCCATTTTTAACGAAGACAATTGTGATATGAATATGCATCAAAACTGATTTCTGGAATCATCCGGTCTCACTTTTTCAGATTGATCTGCTAGCTGAGATTAGTCAATCATCGCGCATTCTGTCAGAAGTTGATGTTGCATTGAAAGCCAGGCATATGAAAAGTGGCGTGGACGAGTATCTCAAGGTAAACAGTTTTGTTGGCAAAAATTAACAAAAAACATGAAGTTCTCAACGTGTTTTATTATATGTCTGTTTCAAATTATATGCACAGATGAGGCTGCAAAAAACTTCATGGTCTTTGAAATTGAATGTGGAGGTGGAGATTGTGCCATTTGAAGTTAGACCCTTCTTTAGTCAAATAAGATTTGGTTCGAAAAAGAAATCTTGAAAAAAAAAATAAGGATCTTTTTGGTAAAAAAAAATCTTGGTAAAAGGATAAGTTTTTTTAAAAAAAAGCGGTTTCTTCGTAAAAGAATTTAGAGTTTCAAAAGTGTATGTTTCTAAATGAGTAGTTTGGTAAAAAAGTCTTTTAGTAAACTGGTCGTTACAGAGTAAGACATATGAACCCATTTCGAAACTCTAAAGATAGTCACCGCCGGTATGGTGCAGATGTGTGCGCTTTAACATCTAATTTATTTGACTAATTACCAGGCATATCGGTCATTGCAGTCTACAACTAATGTGTTGATTGCTTTGATGGTATTAATATGTACTTTATTTGACTAATCAGCTGGCATATCGGTTGTGAAACCATGAACATCTTTGCAATATTTTAGTGAAGCAGTTTTTATCCCTACAGCTTGCCCACATCAAGTTAGAGTAGACAGGTTTGATTTCTTGTGTTATTTTTATTTTGTATATTTTATAAACATTTACTGATTTACCTAGAATGGAGTTTCAGTTTTGTTTAATCTAGAAAGTGTCAAATGAGTCAAATTAAATTTAAGAAAGAAGGAACAATGGTGTGTAACGGGTCGAAAGTGGCCCATTTTATGCTTACAAACTCCTATGCTGGTTTATGCAAAAAATAAAATAAATAAATAAATAATAATAATAATAATTAAGATTGTGCTAATATAGTTTTTGTGATTATATTTAAATTTAATGCACTATTAGTGGTAGGGGTGTAAACTATTAGTTGAAGGCCTTTATTCTCGCATCCTACCAAACTGTCATTTGTTTTTCAATCTGTTAGTTTGTTATTTAATTTCCAACTGTGTTTGATTTATGTGTGTTTATTTTTCGTATTTCAGTGTCTGCCAATCAAGGTATTATTGTTGGTCGTCTATGCGTTAAAGGAGTACGCTACCATACGGTTTACAATCGGCGGTCGCAATCACTAAAGGAGTGTATCGTTTGCGTCAGGTAATCTTCTTTTATGTGTTATATCTAGGTTTTTAAATTTTGAGTTGATTTTTAGTGGCGTTTTAATGTTTCTGTAAGTATGTGCTTACTTTGTTTGTTTGAGTACGTGCTTACTTTGGTTTATGCTTTTGTGATTGGTCTCTGATTTTGTGTTAGTAACTGGTTTGTTTGAATGTGTTGAGATAATTTAGGTTTGTTATAGTGTTTCCATAGGTGCACTAGAGGATGATTGGTTTATGCTTTTTCAGTTTCTTACTAATTTGTTTGTCTGTGTTTTTGGTAGTAATGTAGGTTTCTTAATGTTTATTCCCGTTTCTTTTTTCTCTTTATGTATACAGTTAATTTGGAATATGGGCATAAACAATACTGCACAATCACAAATCTGCACAAAGAATGACTTTCAAAAGTTAAACAACAGTTTTCGAATCATGTCATACCATCAATATTTATAACCAATTCATTTATGTGGTGTAACAATAGATTTAGTTGCTTTCTTTATAATTTCTAGAGTAAAATCACAAAATCTAGAGAACCTATGGAAGTCAGTTATGAATTTTTAAAAGTCAAACTTTCATAATTGTAGAAGTTAGTTATAATTGTTCAACATCTTTGTATAGAATATAAAAGATCTTACCAAATAGTGCATTTTTATGTGGAGTAATCCAAAAATTATCAATTGTTTGTGCTTATTGTTATTATTTTTTGTTTGATTACCCAGGTTGCACCGGCTTCAAAAGACTCAAAATGGAATGCATCAATTCATCAAGGTTTGTTTCTCTATAGTGGGTCTATAAAATCTCTCTTTTGACGTGAATCTATTTCGGAAATAATTCATTTTGACCCGAATCAAATTGAATCTTTTTGCATAAGCCCATCTGACCTATTTAACCAACCCGTTTGACCTGCTCGATTTTTCAAAATTGAAGAGTTTAAAGTTGATTTCACACTTTTTTTCTTACGTTTACACAATCGAAGTGTTCATATGTCTCTTTTATATTTTATAATTTGCAAATATTCAATATTGTTTTGGGGCCACCATTTATAAGAAGTTACAACTAAATGAAAAGGTTCATTTATTGGTCAATTTTAATTTATTTCTTAAATCTTTGTAGAGGCTTCATTGAAAACGAGCATCAAGAATGAAGTCTTGAACCACGGATTGATGCTGACTCTTCACTCAGACCCGGTCATGATGATAAGATTGGTGGTTCTAGCATGCTATTTGTAGTGTAATTATTTGTCAATATGTACGCATTGTTGAAGTGATCTTTGACATGTTCTTTGTAAAATGAATCTTTTTACATTTAGCTATGAAATATGTTGATTTATGATGCAATCTTTTTGTGGAATATCAAAATCATTGCAAGAGTATGATTGAAAAATTCGTCAGAAGTATAAAGCGATTATATGAGGAGAACAGAAAACCCGTGTTGTGAATTGTTACCGCCGCCGCTGCATCGCGCGGGTCTCTGCTAGTATATATATATGCATAAAATGCTATGCCATGAATGGACTATACCGAGAAATTCGTAGATATGATCTTACGCTTATATGTATACACCTTATGCAGGGCCGTTCCTAAAAATGATGAAAGACGTTAGGCCTCGTGCGAATTATCAGACAATATACTAATATATTTGAAACTTTGGTAATATGGGTAAGATTGTTGAAGAGGTATGTACCCGCCTCAACACCGAGCAAGGCGGGTCAACCCACAAGATAAAGACATTATGAAGGCACAAAGCCAAAACCTATGCGCATGGCGCATACAAAACATGCTCAGGCATCATATGCCCAGGCACACATATGCTCGCGCATCACATATGCGCGCAGCGCATCAGCGCGCGGCGCATATCACATGCTCGTGCATATCACATCTGCGCATGAAATATCTGCGCGTGAGAATAAAGAGAAGACCTCGCGCATCCTCAGGATTGGCGCATATCACACATGCACATAATCGACCTCGTCCTTATCCAAATCAGGATTAGGGCAACCTAGATTGTGCACGTCAGACAACCTTCCAGAAGGCATCTTTTTAAGGAATAAGAATATGCTGATGTTGACAGCTGCCAAATGAAAGGTCGACAACTCAGCATGACACAGGTGCTACCACGCGATTACAACCAACGAGAAAGCGCCAGGTGTCCCAGAGGACACGTGGCGCAATGCGATTGGAGGAGGCCAACGAGGTTGAGCCCAATCAGTGGAAACCCTAGCACTATAAATACAGCATCAACTCCACTTTGATGGACATTCATACTCAATCATTGACAGTTACAGGCAGTGATATCATATTCAATCATATTGAATTACATTCACTCACAGTCAGTTACATACAGAAACACAATCACATAATCATACAGAGTAACATACAGTATTCAGCTATTAAGCAATACTCTCCAAATTCCCTTACTCTCACATTATTATCTTCTCCTACACATACTTATTCTCACGCCGGAGGGTTACCCCAAAGAGGACCCCTCTGTCCCTTTCTGAGGGGTAAGTTAACGGCGTTGTTCATTTTGTAGGTGGAAGAACACAGATCCAGAAGAACCATCGGTGAAATAGTACAATCAAAACCCGAGGAAAGTAGATCTGCTACCAGTGAGTAGATCCACGTTTCTTCATTGGCGCCATCCGTGGGACAAACGGCAATCAGATCTCATCAGATCATAAAAAAATCAATCACCATGGTTTCTGGATGGGTTCTTCTTCAACATGCCATATTCATACCCATCCGTAAACCCTTCAGCTCGACCCACCAAGCGCGCGGCAGCATTGCAGTCCATCACAAGGGCCTGAAACTAGGCAGAATATTTCATCGCCAAAGCGCAACGAGTCATGCCCTGTGACACCAGCCATTGGCGATCCTGCGCGAGGCCAGCAACAGACGTCTCGAGGGCAGAAACCTGGGAGTTTAATAACTCAACAGTTTCCTTGGTCTTTTTTAGCTCCTCTTTATCAGACGCTGCTGCCGCCAAAATTTTTACTTTCTCCGCCTGCGCAGCATCAAGTGCTTCCTGGCTAGACGCTGCCGTCGCCAAGGCCTCATCTCTATCGGCCTGCGCGACCGCCAACTCCTTCTTCAGGCGCGCAACCTCACTCTCCAGTGATGATTTCTCAGTGATACTCTGGACGATAGCTTGGTCACGCGCCTCCGCCTGCTGTTCCAAGACACGCACTCTCCGCGCGTACTTGGCAACTTCGGCCTCCGCCACCTGCTGCTTCTCCCGCGCAGCTTGGAGCTCATGCCCGCGCTTAATAAAGGCGGTGTTGGCACTTGCTCGGTTTTCGCTGAGCTCCGCCTGGAGCTTCTCAGCTCGTGCGCGAGCATCAGAAAGGTTCCAGGAAGCCACCTTAGCCTCTTGCAGGGCTGCCACAAGAGCATCGCGTACTTTAATATAATCACGATGAAGCTCTTGGGAGGCAGCAAAGAAAGCTGACCCAGCGAAAATATGGTCATTCAGCAAGTCCGCGCGGGTGCGCTCCTTCTGATACCTCCTTTCAGTAGGAGGCACGGCATGAGCCCAGAAGTCCTCGCATACGCCCATGGATTGGAAGGAACTGTCTTCATTAATATTCCATCTCGGGCGGTAAACGTGGTCACCTTCCTGCAAAACACAAGAAATGTTCTAAGTCATAAAACACACTTATATGGAGGTACGCGCAGCGGAGCAACAAATTAAAACATACCTGCGGGGATGAAGCAGAAAAGTCAGCGCCAGCCCCACCAGAAGTCTGCGCTGCGAAGTCTTGTGGCATCGCAGGGCTGGCGCGGTCTCCCAAGGAGTCTTCAGCTCGAGCCCCCTCATCCTCCTCATCTTCTTCAATAGGCCTCTTCTCCTGCGACCTGGAGGGCTCCAAACCAGTCTCGCGGGGAGGGCTGCGTGTAGGAGGAGGCGAGGGAGGTCTCGACGCCGCCAGTTCGGCGCGCAACACGGCTTCCTGCTCCTTTGTAATCCCAATAAGGGGAGACTCAGCATTAGCAGGAGCAGGAGCAGAACCAGCGGCGCCGGCAACGGCGCCGGGAGTGTCACCAGCAGCTTCTACGCCAGCTACAACTCCTATGAACAAATCAACAACAAAAAGGGTTTATGATTTGATCAAAACAAAAAATTCAGAAGACAATGGCGCAAAACATACCTTCGCGCAATTCAGTTCGCGCGGCGAACATCGCCATAAAGTTCATTCTACCCTTTTCTGAGGGTTGAACAGGGGACTTCGAAGCAGCCCCCGGCGCAGCAAAAGCACCTTGTCGCGCCTGCGGCTGATCTGCTACCGTCGCCGGTCCTGCAAACATTCAAATGCGAAAAGATTTAATAATAATTTAATCAGAATCGCCCTCATTGAACCATTAGGGGTAAGCAGAGTATACCTTTCGCAGGCGCGACACTGCTACTCTCTTCAGCCGCGCGAAGGGAGGAGGTCACGCCACCATGCCTCAAGTGGACAGGAGGTCTGCCCACTTTCACAGGCAGGGAAGCTAAAGAAACCTTGGTGGTAAAAACATGGGTTTCCTCAGGTCCCTTCGTTTGAGCATGGGGATGAGCGACAGGGGTGTCATCTTTCTTTTGTCTCTTACTGCCCCCTGCGCCAGATTTCCCCTTAGCTTTGCGCTTTAGTAGGGGCGCCTCCTCTTCCTCCTCCTCCTCTTCCGCGAGCTCCAGCTCGTAGTTTTCGAGCGCATCTGCAAATACAAGCAACAGAACTGTTAATAAACTTTGGTATTCTAAAGGAATAAGCATAAGTGCGAAGGCTTACCAGGCGCGTCGCTATCAAAGTCAAATTCCAGATCCACAGGGATGAACATGTCATCGAAGCGATCTGGGAAGCACACCTCCCCAGCCCCCAGCGGGACGGAGCCACCCTCCACTTGATCGTCGTAGGCGGCGTGGACAAACTCCTTGGTTACTGCGCAAAAACAAGACAACTAATATCAGCAAAGGCAAATTTTATTAGCGCGGAAATAAAGCAATGCGATAACTTACGCAAGCCGTCCACTTGGATGACAGGCTCCGCCGCGCGGTCGGCCCACAGCTTACTCATGTCGACCCCCACCAGCGCCTCCTCGCGAATTTTCTTGGCGGGGGATGGTTCGGCGGTCAGTTTCTTAACCCAGGCGCCGGTTGGGTTCTTAATAACATCCGCATCCGCGGGCGCAGAATCGATAGCACGCATCGTCATGCGGATGGGGATTACACCAGCCCTGATGTAGAAGAATCTCTCAGACCAGTCATGAAGGCTCTTGAATGACACGGTGCTGCACTTAACCTTCTGACTGCGAGGAATAAAGGAGATCCAAGAATCTTGGATCTTGGGCTTGTAAAAAAATTGAAAGCGCCGAGGGGTGGGCTCCTCGCGCTGTGATTTGCACATGAACTCGAAATGAGTCATGCGCACAAGTCCAAACGGATGGACTTGGGATATATGTATCCCAAAAAACCGTAACACCGCGCCTACAAACCTTGTCATCGGAAGACGAAGGTTGCAGTGGGTGAAAAAATGGGTGTACAGTGAAATATAGCCGGGAGGTGGGTCCGCCGCCGTTTGCCCTGCCACAGGCAACATGCAGCCAAACACAGGGAGAAAACCCTGTGACGAGATGAGGCTGTCGAGATCGGCCTGCCTCAATTTGCAGGGGATTTCATTCCACCTTTTCGTGGCCTTGGTCCTCCCTACTTCCTCCGATGTGGTTTCAACAACCCTCTTCCCCTTGCCCTTTTGCTTCAATGTCGACATCACCACAGATTTCACACGACGTCTTCGAGAGGCAATAGAGGTGATTGAGGGGTTAGAGGAGTCTGAGCTATCAGACATACAATAATAACAGCAACAGATAACAGGGTATTCGGAAGCAATAACCAGAAAATCGGAATAATAGAAGCTTTGGAGTACACAACAATGAAGATGAAGAAAATTTTTTTCCTAAGGGCCTGCTTTTATAGGCCCAGGAGAGAGAAAAGTGGCAACTGATCGGATTTCACGCTCCCCCACTCGCAGGTGTAAGCCAACGAGGGCGCGGCACGTGTCCCTAACACTGTTGAGGGGACATAAAAACGTAACGGAACTGCCACGGAGCAGACACGCGCCCCCACTCGCAGGTGCAAACCAATGCGAGCGCGACACGTGTTCCAGACAGCTGTGCGAGGGGACATGAAAGGCAACTGTAGCACCTCGAGCACACGAAACGTCTGACACGTTTACGGCGCACGTCACCACCAACCAACCACGTGTTTGGACCCTTCGTTTCAACCAAATGGATAGAACTTCGCGCAACGATGGAAACAACCAAGAAAATGACAAAACCCCATTAAAAAGACCAAATCAGTAAGTCTAATATCTATCTTACCGCGCTAGCGCGAGATAAGACACACATTAGACTGGGGGGGCTTGAAGAGGTATGTACCCGCCTCAACACCGAGCAAGGCGGGTCAACCCACAAGATAAAGACATTATGAAGGCACAAAGCCAAAACCTATGCGCATGGCGCATACAAAACATGCTCAGGCATCATATGCCCAGGCACACATATGCTCGCGCATCACATATGCGCGCGGCGCATCAGCGCGCGGCGCATATCACATGCTCGTGCATATCACATCTGCGCATGAAATATCTGCGCGTGAGAATAAAGAGAAGATCTCGCGCATCCTCAGGATTGGCGCATATCACACATGCACATAATCGACCTCGTCCTTATCCAAATCAGGATTTGGGCAACCTAGATTGTGCACGTCAGACAACCTTCCAGAAGGCATCTTTTTAAGGAATAAGAATATGCTGATGTTGACAGCTGCCAAATGAAAGGTCGACAACTCAGCATGACACAGGTGCTACCACGCGATTACAACCAACGAGAAAGCGCCAGGTGTCCCAGAGGACACGTGGCGCAATGCGATTGGAGGAGGCCAACGAGGTTGAGCCCAATCAGTGGAAACCCTAGCACTATAAATACAGCATCAACTCCACTTTGGTGGACATTCATACTCAATCATTGACAGTTACAGGCAGTGATATCACATTCAATCATATTGAATTACATTCACTCACAGTCAGTTACATACAGAAACACAATCACATAATCATACAGAGTAACATACAGTATTCAGCTATTAAGCAATACTCTCCAAATTCCCTTACTCTCACATTATTATCTTCTCCTACACATACTTATTCTCACGCCGGAGGGTTACCCCAAAGAGGACCCCTCTGTCCCTTTCTGAGGGGTAAGTTAACGGCGTTGTTCATTTTGTAGGTGGAAGAACACAGATCCAGAAGAACCATCGGTGAAATAGTACAATCAAAACCCGAGGAAAGTAGATCTGCTACCAGTGAGTAGATCCACGTTTCTTCAATTGTCTATGGTGTACATGTGCTGTAACTTAAAGTTGGTAGTAAATATTTAGCATCGTTACCTTATTCAAACTTAAAATTACTCTTGTTTGTGTAGTGATAATACTATATTCACGAGTGTATACTTGTAGACTTGTAGTTGGTGAACTTACTAGAAGATTAATTAGCATTAACCTTATGTTATAAACTGAGTGCATGAGTTGTTACATATGCTAATAGCCCTAGCCTAAACAAACTAATCTCTCAATAACGAATTGATAACGGAAACACGAACGAGCACACAATATTTAGGGTAAATCTCACGTATTATTATAATCAAGAAATTAAAACTTGAATACGATAATCCCTCTCATCATACAATAACCCTAACATGACTATGTATTTATAGGGTAACCCAAACTTGGCCAACAAGTAAAACCCAAATATAAAAACCCAATTGTAACCCTATAAACCCATTACATCTTTAATGAATTCCATAGGCCCAATAGGTCTAACCCGCTAACCTAAACGTGACGGGCCTAATAAGATGGAAATTACCAACAATCACCCCCTAATTTCCGACTCGAAACTAGGAGATCTTCAACGCTAAGCAATTTTCTCATCTCGTCAAACTTGATTCTCGGAAGTGCTTCTGTAAGAATGTCAGCTCGATGTTCCTTGCCACTAATATGCTCCACCGCTAACAATGCTGACTTTACATCCACATGATGTAATTGCCATCCTTCAGTAGCTGCAATGGCAATAAGCATACATACGGTTTCAAGTCTCGCCACCGGGGCAAAGACCTCGTCAAAATCGACTCCAGGTTGTTGCACATAACCCTTTGCCACGAGTCTTGCTTTATATTTATTAATCGAACCATCCACATTTCTTAACACCTTGAAAACCCACTTCAATTCGATAGCTTTAGCCCATCTCGGTAACTCGGTCAACTTTCATGTGTCGTTTCTTCTAATGGATTCGAGTTCCGTTTGCATAGCCTTTATCCACTCCGGTTTGGATTTTGTTTCACCAAAATTCCTTGGTTCACCTTCTTCTAACAAAAGAAGTTCAATGTCCTCCACTTCCGAACATAGGACATAATCATTGAACTTGACCGGTGCGATCGGAACACGTGTTCGTAAGTTAATTTCTGGTTCGTCAAGTGCTGTTGTCGCTAAAATAGTTATTACTGGTGTCGGTAAACTAGTTGCTGAGTTGTTGGAATTAGCGACCAGAGTATTAGAATCTGTCGCTAAAGGTACTGATGGGCTGTATGAATTAACGACAGAAGCCGTCGCTGATTCTGTAGCTGAATTTGGCAACAAAGTTGAATTTTCGTCGCTAATGATGTTGCTTCCCATAGGCTGGGTTACAACTTGCCCAACTCCGGTATCAATAACCCCGTTCCAATCAACCCAAAATAAACCCGGTGCTTGCTCCGTTTCTTCATTGGTTTGACCGAATTAGACCAAACCCACGTCTTCTTCTTATCAAAAACCACATCACGAGCTATCACAACCTTCTGGGTCTTCAAATCGAACAACTGGTAAGCTTTGGACCTGGTCTCGATTCCGATATGAACTAACTCCTTGAACGATCGTCGAGCTTTTTCAAGTAAGTGCCCACTATCTTTGCATACACCATACAACCAAATACTTTAAGATGAGCAATTATTCGGTTTCTTTTGTTTTAACGTCTCGTATGACGTTTTCTCCTTTAGGGCACGAGTAGGAATCCGATTCTCGATGCACGTGGCATGTCGGATTGCCTCACCCCATAAGTAATTCGGAACACTCATTGCTTTTAACATACTTTGTGTCATCTCTAATAAGGCTCGATTCCGTCTTTCAACCACCCCGTTTAGTTGAGGTGTGTATGGTGCCGTTAGATGTCTTTGAATGCCTTCCATGTTAGAAAACTGGTTGAACTCATGTGAGGTAAACTCACCACCTCGGTCGGTATGAAACGTATTGATCCTTTTCCCGACATCATTTTCAACCAATTCCTTAAACTTGTTGAAAGCCTTAAACGCCTCATCTTTAGCCTTCAACAAATACGTCCAAACAAATCTTGAGTAATCCTCGATTAAAATAAACACGTACCTGTTACCCGCTATTGTTGGAGGGGTAATCGGTCCACACAGATCACCGTGCACAAGTTCTAAGGCTTGAGTTGCCCTAAATTCTGCCGAATTAGGAAAGGATTGCCTCGTTTGCTTCCCGACCAAACAAGATTCACATAACTTGTTTTCATGGGTAACACCACACATCCCTTCAACCATCTCCCTCCTAGCCATTAGCTTAATCGATTCAAAGTTCAAGTGATCAAAACTAGCATGCCACAACCAACTTGTTTCTTCAATTCGACTAAGTAAACCAATTGGTTTACCAATCTTTAGTTGTATCCGGTATAGCCGATTAGGGGAACGAGTCACTTTTATCAATAACCTACCTTGCCCATCATGCATCGTAAGGTAGTTATCTTTTATATGAATATCACACCCATGTTGAGGCTTGACCGAGACTAATAATATTGCTTCGAAGACTCGGTATAAAATAAACATCCGTAAGCAAACGATGTTCACCACTTTTTGCCTCAAATAAAATCGACCCCTTACCACACGATTATTAAGTTCAGAAAAGAAAAGACATGTTACCCGTCATGTGGTTACTCGCGCTGTTGTCTAAGTACCATTCATCACCATCTTTGGTCTCGTAGTTTCCGGGTATAACCTTCTTTTCAATCAACAACACCGTTTCCTGAACACTCTTCATTATAAACAGAGAAGGATCCCTTGTCTCGGATACTTCGGCTAACTTTGCTTCGCCTTGAACTTTCTGTTTTCGGTTGGGACACTTGTGAACAAAGTGTCCAAACTCATCACATCGATAACATTGAATTTTTGAGAGGTCCCGGGTTTTGCCCTTATGTTTATGGTTTTCTCGGTTCATGGCGTTTTCTTGATGACTTTGGTTTTAACTCGACCCGCAACCACCTCGTCCTCGCCCTCCTCCACGTACATGACCTCCACGAGTGGACTCACAATCATTGTACTGACTACTTGAGGATTTGAACCTTTGAAACATAAGCTACCTCTTTTAGAACTGAGTTGACTTTTACAATTCGGCTCCAAGCACCAACACTCGAAAGCTTTGCCGGAATCGCGAACCACGATCTGTAAGAATGGTAAAATGACCAAACAACCTTCCACCAAAGCCTCCCCTTCTCATTTTTAAAACGCCACCACCATTTAAACCAACAAAGCCGTGTTCATTTCCCGTAAGCGATGTGTTAGTATTCAACTCACATATGAATATTTTCATAATCATAAAAAAGACATTATTACAATTTAGCATGCATTTGTAAAAATATTTATTAAATAATCAAGTGTGATTCTAATTTCTAAATATATTTTTCAAACTAATTTTCACAACAATTTATCATACCCCCTCTTGTTTATATTTCCTTTCTTCTTTTCATTCAACTACGTACTCATATTTTATTTATTTTATTATAAAAGTAAATAAGAAAGATATGAAAAATTAATACCTAGGATTTAAAAACCAGTTGAAACGGATTGAACCGCAAACTAATCAAAATATATCAACCCAATGGTTTGATTTAACTTCTCAAAAAACTATAGTTAGTGGTTCGGTTTAAAACTACAGCCAAAATCGACCAACAAATCAGACCGTAAACATTCTAAATTGATTGAAAGATATAATTTACAAAAGTATAATGAATTATTTAAAAAAAAGACCAATTTCTAAGGCAAATTTACATATCTATCCTTACTAGCTCCTACATTATAGCAATTTCCTTTTTGCTTGAGATTGAACTAAAGACTTTTCATTTAAGATTTTTTTGTCATGTGGGCTAGTTTCAAGATAAAAAGATAAGAGAAAAAAGAAAGGACTAATCTACTTATTCTAATAAAGTAAAATAAATGTGGATACTTATCATGTTTTGATTAATTCTTACAATTTTTTTTCCACCAAAACTAATATATTCTAATATATGTAATAAATCAATAATGATTCACTTTCCTTTTACACTATATTTATATAATATCTATATATTTTTATAAATATAAATATTACCATATTATTTTATTATATTATATATTTCAAAATACTTGGTGAATTTCAAAAATCAACAACAAATTATGTTTCTGAAATGAAAATTGTTTCGGGTTTTTTATGGACCTTAAATTTGATTTTATGGGTCAAAAGTTTGTAAATTGATTGTTTGATACAGGTTAACTGCATTTAGGTTAAAATTTATAACGGGTCAAAAATAAAAATTTTGAGTATTTTTAAAAGTTTGAGAATGCAAAATAGATTTATCGTCAAATTTGTTATGTGTTCAAAGTGTTGACTTTAAAATGTTAAAAGTATGAAAGTTAGAAGTTTAAACATGATTTGGGTTTCAAATTTATTTTTAAGAGCATTTTTTGAAATAATCAAAAGGTTCGGGATTTGGCAAACTGACTATTTTTCCCTCAACTATTAAAATATAAGTAAAGATTGCGAACACTTTCGACCTGCCACCCCCAATGCCTATCAATGCTTCTAACTTTTATCAAATTTGAAATATTTATGTCAACATTAATTTTTTCTTTAATGGTGATCAGAATGTTGTATGAGAAGCATGTCACGCAAAACTATGCTCAAATGAATATTCACAAAATTGAATGGGTTAACATGTTATTTTTTATGTTGTCATTATGACAAAGTCGAGAAGCCCTCTGAAACTTATCAAAATCTTTTTCATGGTGTAGCTCAGAAAAACATAGCTCTTGAAAAACATCCATTGTTACAATTTAATGTTCTACTTTCCTTTGATGGGTGGTAATTTGATAAATATATCAATAAAGGTCACGCTCCTTTTGTATTTAGGCTGAGTGGTTAGAACTACTATCGTATGAGAAGTTTTATTTCCGAAATTGATTCATAACTAAAAGTTTTCAATTATACATATATGGCACCGAGAATGAATTTTTCAATAGAAAGAAACATTCTCGGGTACGTTTTTGCATGGACATTTTTTTTTATTAAGTTCATTTAAAAAAATCAAAGTGATATAAATAAAATCAATTTATGTACACATTATATAAATACAAGCATAGATGTAATACATTTTTTTTCATATACGCTATGTAATTATTTTTTTTACTTATAATTTTATAATTTAAATTATCCCGTGTGTGACATGGGCTCTACAACTAGTTTAAATAATACTTTTGAACTTAAAAATAAATAATGTTCAAAAATATTATTCCAAATAAAACCGAAGTACTGAACTCTAGCTTCTTAAAGGTAGCGTCAAGTTCAATGCTACACGGTAATGTTTAAAGGGGTGTTTGGGATTGTTTATATACCCTACTTTTGACTTATAACTTTGATGGAAATCAGTCATAAGTTACATTTTGATAACTAATGACTTATAACAATAAGTTATAAGAAGACTGAAATAAGAAATCTTAAACACCCCCTAAAGCTTGGGATCTTATGGTCTCAAATTTGAAAACATGACTCAAGGTTTTTCCAAAGTGGTGGATTTTCTCTTTAGATAGCCTTTGGTATGTATGAATGGAGGTGGAATGGAATGACATATTGTAAAGGTTTGAAAAAAGTGTGTTTGATTGATCAATAGAATAGAATCACCTATTACTAATTACCAAGTCCATTCAATTTCTCATAAAACATCCTAATTTCATTCTATTTATCCCATGGTTTTCTTTTTTATTTAATTCATTTTTTCACCCTACATCACTTCCACACCCGCCCCCCCACCACCACCAATGATCACCATAGCCAGCCACTACCGTCGTTGCCGCCACCACCACCAACCATCACGATCACTGTCAACTGCTTCGCCACCCCTATCAACCATCAACCCCGCCCCTCGCCACCACCGCCTGTAGCCCCCTACCGCCACCCACCACCAACATCACCGTCGTCGCCTCCCATTGTCTCCAACCACCGCCACTGCCTACAACCTCCATCAACCAACGCTCCCGCCCTGGCCACCACCACCACACCATCACCGTCGCCATCCACCACCGCCACCGCTACGAACCACCACCACTGGCACCTCCACCGTTACCGCCACCACCCACCCCACCACCACCACCCACCTCCAACCACCATTATCTCCATCGCCCACCACCAACCACCATCACCGCCCACCACCGTTAAAGTCACGACCACCACCGCCACTCACCATTTTAATTTTCTTTTTTACGACTTTTCCCGCCTACTAAATAACGCTACATGCTACGTAATGATTTATTTCATTCATTTATCTATTTTATTAGCACATTGACTATATTCTTTCATCCACTTCATTATTTCATACTAAATAAAAAAATTGTTGTTATTGAGTGAATCAAACATGTAGTGTCATACATACTGCTTTAGAAAGAATCACACGTATAATATTCGCTTTTAAAGAAAATTCTTAATGGAGACCTTCTAGAACGTTAACGCAGTCTTGAACATCCAACTGTTCTTCTTCAACTACTTTTCCCCCCAATTCCACTTTTATTTCCAGAACCACCACCACCAACAAAAATTGCACTCTTGAAACATTAATAATTCAGAAACCACACATGTCCACTTGTTGCGTAGGATGTTTTGTCGGCCTAGGCTGCCTCCGATGGGGCTGGAAACGCTGCACACACACCGGCGCCCACGACAGCGCCTCCTGGCCACCCGCCTCCGCCCAAGACTTCGAACCCGTCCCCCATCTCTGCCGCATCGCCCTCGCCGTATACGAGGACGACCTCCACCACCCCCACTTCCCCCCATCCAACGGCTACCGCTTAAACCCCCATTTCGTCTTCAAGCGCGTGGCCTACGAGCACACCCTAGGCCACGCGCCTCCGTATTTAATATACCTGGACCACGCGCGCCGTGAGATTGTAACGGCCATTCGCGGGTTGAATTTGGGAAAAGAGAGTGATTTTAAAATGTTGCTGGATAATAAGTTGGGGAAGCATATGTTTGATGGGGGCTATGTGCACCATGGGTTGCTGAATTCCGCGGTGTGGGTGTTGAATCAGGATTCGGAGAATTTGAGGCGATTGTGGGTGGAGAATGGGAGTTGTTATAAGATGGTGTTTGTTGGCCACTCGTTGGGGGCCGGTGTGGCTGCGTTGCTGACGGTGTTGGTGGTCAACCACCGGGATATGCTCGGTGGGATACCAAGAGAGATGGTGAGATGTTATGCGATGGCGCCCACTAGGTGTATGTCGTTGAATCTTGCGGTTAAGTATGCTGATGTTATTTACTCGGTGATCTTGCAGGTATGCTTGTTCATCAATAAATCTGATGTTATATACAGAGAACTGAGTTAACCGACTTAACCAAACCGAACAACTACCCGATCATTTGGTTAATTGATTATTGTGGTTCGGTTATCGTTGTAGTGTTGGCCAAGGCTGGCTCCGAGAAAGCAAAAAAGCTTTTGGGCCGAAGACGAATATATTTTTGAGCCTCAAGTAAAAGGAGTATTTTTTGGGTTTAAATAGTTTAATTTTTATATGGCTTACTTGGTTATAATTTGGGTTGTGTAAAAAACTTTTGTATAAATAAAAGATTAAACATGTCTCAAGTAAGGGTAGAACCCACAACATCTTGATTGTGAGTAATACCCATTTGCCACTTGACCAAGCTAGTGGTTTTGTAATAATGTTTAAACATTAAATATACATATTATTTTTAATAAGAATACGTATAATTTTTTTCAAAAAAAAAAAAATTTGGTCCTAGCGGGGTGTTGGCACAACCGAATTACCCGAAATTAACTTATTTACAGTTTTACACCAACTCAAAATCTGCGCACTTGCCTATCTGTCATATCATACGGGTCATATGAGGTCACATGATCTATATGACCTCTGCAAAACCACAGACATAGTGCATCAATATAAAGCAAACTTCTACATCACACACCTAAAAATTAAAATTGAGGGGTGTCCATGGGTTGGTTTTGGGGCCAAATCGAACCAAAAACCAAAAATTTGGTTTTGAGTTTTTGAAAACCGTTTGGTACGGTTTTACCATTTGGGCTCTTTTGTTAATTGATTGCCACACATTTGGACCTAAAATATTTGGGCTACACCATTTATTAGTTTCTTATAACTTACTTTTAATCTGTTTTTGGGTTCCAATTCGGTTTTTTCTTGATAGCAAATGCTGAAACCGAACCCATAAAATTCACTAATTAAAAAACATAAAACCAAACAGTCAGTTTTTGTTTGGGTCTAGCTTGTATAACAGCTCATAGGTGCTACAGCCCATGTGATTTAGCAAAATGTATATGGCCCATATGACTTGACAATGGTGTGTGGATAGTATACCAGTGTTGCGCATGCTGGCCTGCCCTTTGAAACAATAACCAACCAATGTATGATACCAATCAGGCACCCGTTACTCATTAGCAGTTGCTTGCTTTCGTGTGGATATTGGGTATGCCCATTTATAATATTACAGGGTTAAAGCTTACTGCTTCGGATTCTGTTACCTAAAACCAGAATATAAACTAAAAAAAATACCGACTTGAAATGTCATATACTCGACTATACTTCTTGCAATTATATATTTATTATCATTTCATGCTTTCAGCAACTTTCAAATACCATTTATTACATTTTTCTTTCAAGAAGACATGTTTGAAGAGAGAATAATGATTACTGATGATGTTTACCAAAACCTTGTACAGGATGATTTCTTACCTAGGACACCCACTCCACTTGAGGATATTTTCGAGTCAATTTTCTGGTTGGTTCGCTAAAGTCTTAAATATTATGCATTGACTCCATCTTGTGTTGTGGGGTATAAATTATTGTTATTATCATTTATAAACCAGGCCTTGATGCTTTCGACAGCTTGCCCTGTTTGCTACTTATGGTTTGCATGAGGGACACGTTTATACCTGAGCATAAGAAGCTTAGTGATCCAAGAAGACTCTATGCACCGGGTCGATTGTTCCACATTGTTGAGAGAAAATTTTGCAGGTAAATTGACTCGTTAGAGATATAACATAACTCAAGTCGACTCATTTATGAATAAGTGAGTTTAATTCTGAATGAGGGTGTGCATCTTGTAAACAGGTGTGGGAGATTCCCACCCGAGGTGAGAACAGCAATTCCGGTTGATGGTAGATTTGAGCATATTGTGTTGTCGTGCAATGCTACGTCTGATCATGCAATCATTTGGATCGAAAGAGAAGCGGAAAAGGCTTTACAAGTAAGTCATATGTTTGTGTTCTTTTTCATGTTTAATGCTCAAATCTTAAAAGATTACACGTGGCAAAATTGGTGGGTCGGGTGGTTTTGGACCTTTTATAACGGGTCAAAATGGTTTCAGCTTGGGTTGGTCTTAGACGGTTAACACTGACCCTTTTGTCTACCTTTTGTGTTATGGGAATAACCATACTAGGTATGATTACAAAATTAATTTATTTGCTAATTCGATATTGTTTATAAATAAAGTGATCTAGGACAATAAGTATGTGACTGCATGGTGGGCCACCATTTGACATGCTTTATTTTTAGCTATTTCCCGTATTGGATCTAATTGAGCCTTTATCTTTAGTACGGTTCATGTTGGTGCGCCCAACCACACAAGAATCGGAAACCCGATAATTGTGTCAGACACATGAACCTCCTGAACACGATTATTCGCGGGCTGGTATGAGCACAACACGTCTAACCTGATTCTTCTTCTTATTATTATAATTATTATTTAAATTTTAATGCTCTAAAATTATAATTTATAGCTAAAAACACAAAATTATGTCTGATTTATAAAACTTGGTTATAATTTCTATTTTAACTTTTGAATCTCGACAAAAATACCTAACCATGACATAAAACAAATTATAAGAAAAAATAAACGGTTAAAATGGTTAAAGCGCAAACCCTTCAGGTTGACCCGAACATGGCCCGTTTAGCTAAACATGTTTGTGTGTTCAACCCCGAAACTGACCCAAACATGTTTAGACTAAATCCAAACCCGCTAACTTCTTTTTAGGTTCATGTCGTGTTTCTGTGTCTTGTCAGTAATCCACACCCCTAATGTATAGTACAATCTTAGTTGACCCCTATTAAGTAAAGAAGTAGTGCCACGTTGGATAAACCGAGACGTAAATTTAGTTTAGTTCATGTGAAGGGTTTGAACAGATGGATCCTGGGCCCGCAACCTTTTGTTTCGTAAACATAACCAGAGCGCGGTTGGTTTGTTGCAGTTATTACAAGAGAGAGATGGTAAAGCTACTACAACACCACCAAAAGTACAAAGATTTGAGAGGCTACAATCCATAGAAAAAGAACACAAGGACGCACTTGAAAGAGCGGTTAGCCTCAAGATACCTCATGCGGTCACATTGATTAACTCAGACGAGGAGGAGACGCGCCCGTTGACGGACAAAAAACCGAGAAAGATTACAACCAAGAAGAGGAATTGACTTCAAAGCAAGAAGTTGGAGATGCCCCAAGTACACAACCACCTGCCTCAACTAACTGGAAGGAGTTAGCTAAAAGACTATTGAGAGACCCAAACCATGGATCCTAAACTTTTCCTCAAGTTTGGTAATGCAAGTTCAGATTGTATATTTGTATTTTGTGTAGTTCTCATTGTATTTATTTATTTAATCATGTTGTATATAATATTTTTTTTTGTTGTATATATATTTGCCTCTTATACAATGCCTGAGTTTTTGTTTGCTCTATTCTAAAAAGTTATGTCAAAAGGATAAGTTTAAATTTATAAAAAAAAGGAGGAAATTGTTGTTTGCATTGGGATTTTAAATGATATCACCTGTTGGTCCAGTTTCCTTTTAATGGCCTTTTCAATTTTTAACTATTTATTTATTGATATAAAATCAAAGAAATACTGTTCGTTTGGAAAATCTAAAAAAAACGAGATTTTTATTTACACAATTTATAAAGAACAATGTACCCAACTATTGAATTATTGATACTCCTGAGGGAGATGTTACAATTTACTTGACTATTATCGACACCTTTGAAGAAATAGCTTAAACTTATAAAGTTTACTCTCCATTGATTTGAGAAAACATGATAATATTTTATAATGTATAACATACAAAAATCATGAGAAAACAAACCATAAATATAGCACATATTCTTGTCACATTAACCCGCATAAAACATTACCGTTCCAGGATTTTATTTAAAAAAAAAATAAGAAAAAGCACACCACCTTTGTCTATGTTTGTTCTCTATGTCTTACTAAAGCACAACGATATAAACTCCTAAAGTGGGCTTGTTTATCTCATTCAACCCGTTATTTCAACTATTTACCCCGAAAACCTTATACCTCAATGAGAGAGAGAAGTAAAAAAACTAGACAAATCAACATCGACCAGTTCCTTCAAGTTCCATACTGGATGGTCTTTGATGATAACCGCCACCCCAACCGCCATTGTAACTGTCAGAAACACAGTCGCCTTCAAGCAACCATGCCCGCGCGAAAACTTGCCTAAAATAGCCTTGCAGTGCTTGTCGGTTTCCTTCAACAATGCTTCACGGTCATCTCTACTAGCAATCGCCTTCTCATTCTATATAAAAAATTAAACTGTTACATAAGCAGCATAGTTACAATAAAAAGCATAACAATATTGTTTAAGGGTTACCTAATCCCTGAAACTCTTCCAAGGCGGATTTCAAAGGATCAAGACTCGAAAGCTTAGCTGAGTGAATATCCACTCATCAGACAGTTTTCTTAGAAGAACCACACTACCTTCCAGATGATCCAGATATATATCATCCTGTTTTGATTTTTACAGTGAAAACACAAGAAACATTAAAGATAAATAATCGAATATCTAAAATATCATTCATTATAGGTTGGTTACCCATTGCTTGTAACAGTCTGGATTTTCAGTCAAAACACCATAAGAATATGTCACTTGCTTCACTTGCCAGAGCAGAGTTGCCTGTACAGTTATGATATTTAAAATATTTTAATAATTAACACATTAAATAATATATTCTAAATATTTATCACCTTGACCAGCCGCTTTTGCAGCAATGCGTAACAGTTGCTGTGTAAGCTGCTTCATAGCTTTGCTGCCCGGGCCAACAACAAGAGAAATTTCCTTTAAGACGGGATAAATGGCTTCAAATCTGTCAGTTGCCTGATACACCAAATGTATTTCAAATTCATATTCAAATTCAAAGTAAAAGCTATGGTTATTCTAAACACGAGTGACCTTGACACGAGCTGTAGGAGCAGGGAAGGTGGATCCCATCAGAAGCTCAAGGGCGGATGGTGGCACCATACGCTCACCTTTTCTCACAGCACCGTTTACTAAAATTGTACGTGCTTTTGGGAAAGATAATATCCTACACAAGTAAGTGAATGAAGTATTAACATATAGGAACTATAAGAGTCGGGTGAACCAAAATAATAATAAAGTTTCAAACCTCTCAACTAGTTGCAAAATAAGGTCTCGGGATTGAGGCTTACAACCCGATTTACTGCAAACTAGTGGCAAGAGCAAGTGGACCCACATGAACAGCCCAACAACGAGGTCACCTTGACTCGCCTATAAAAAGTCAACTAGTTATTGAAGCTAATTCCTTTTACCTTTAGAAAATATGATACTAGTTATCTTAAATGGTTTGAGTTACCTGTGTGATCGTCCACAATAAGACCGGAAGCTTTTCTAGCCCTTGATATTTGGGACTATCTTTTATTATGGGTAAAACGCTGATCAATACGTCGGGTTTACGCCGTAATACCATTGCTAAGACCACAAATATGGCAACCTGTAAAGTCATAAATTGCACGATGCTCCATGAATAGGCAAGAAAGCAATAAAAATGTTGGTTTTTTATTTGTTTTTAATGTTCTTGAATTGAAGGAACTCAGGAAGCTAATAATTCAAAATAGATCAAGGGTAGTTTAGTCATAAACAATGTTTACAAAACTTTGATAGTTTTTTCTCTTCAAAACGTTTGATATTTGGGAGAAAGTTTTGAAAATAAATTCAGTGAACATTTCCCACAAAATTTTTATGTTATTTCATTCTTTTCAATCATTCCTTTTCTCCAGGCTTTTTAATCTCACAAAAACAGCTATAATGCGCAAAATGATATATATTGTAGGCATCTGAACAGTGCAAAGAAGATTGTTAACAAAGTATGCTAAAATAAGAACTTCATGCTATTAATCTCATTCTTTTCAATAATAGCAGTTTTATCACGATAAACATTATTTACAAATATTGAAAGGTAGATTCCATAGATAAGTGTTGTACTTAGAATAAAGCCTAAAGAACCATTTGTTGAAGATTCTAAGACTCTATAAGATACGAAAAACAGACACTCATCATTCAAAGTCAAATAACAGTCCTCATTCTTGCAAGATTCTAAAGCAAGACAATCCCTAATAAGAACAAAGACCAAAGCATCTACAACTATAACACAACAAATTGTAGTTTGAGAGCATCTACACTAAAAGCAATATGTTCATCATCATCGTCATCATCATTATCCCCAACCACGTTATGGTTCATACTGCTATCTAGCTCATAGACTATACCTGAGATTTTGAACTTGGCTGCTGAACCACCTTCTTTGAAGCCTTGCTGTTTCCTTGGTGGAGGGCCAGGTCAGCGAATATGCTATCTAGCGACCACAATGTAAAGGACCCAAAGGCGTCTATCGGTTGGTGGTTCAGCCACTCTGTCGCGGTCTTATAAACATCCTCAGATATATGCGACAAGGGAATCTGCATAAACCAAAGAAATCAATCTAAAAAGGACTTTTCAAAAGCAACATATTCCAAAAGCTACATCAAAATGTAACAATAATGAACATTTGATAAATCTTCTAAATAACTATAAAAGTAAATAGCCTACCGAAAGCATGAAAACAAACTTTTAAAATTACTTAAAATAGATAAAGTGTTTACATCAATCATCTTTTCGATAGTAGCTTCCTTGAGTATTCTCGTCCGCGGAAACTGAGAACTGTTAACCGACGGAAACGCCCGACCGAAATAGTCCGCAAATCGCTTGAGCCGTATGTCCAGTTGCGATTCGTACGATACCTGCACCAAACAACAACACACATTTCAAGTTCGTGTTCAAATTCACCTATCAACTCAACTGAAAATAATAATAATCAAAATTCGGTATTAAAATGTTGAATTACCGTAACATGAGCGAGAAAAACAGCGAGATCATAATCGTTAATCTTGGCTGCAGCCTCAGCAAGGGTAACTTTAGGCTTCTTCAACTTTTTAGGCCTACTCTTCTTCACCTCTCCGGCGAGATTCTCCACATCACTGCCGTCGTTAGCTTTTAGAGATTCAACCTCAACCACTCTCCGCCGAAGATCCTGTTCAACCGTACGGAACACGTCATCACCGGAGTACTGTTGAGGCGCCTTATTAGTGTATTTACGTCCTGATTTTTTATACGACACCGTTTTCCATCCGTGATCGTCGTTTTGGGCATTGCTAAGCTCTATCTCCTTCAAAATCGCTTCCAGTTCTGATGAATTTGAGTCCATTAGGTTGTACGGTGCCGGAAAATGAGAGGCCTCCGGTAAGAATAGAAGCAGCAGGAACGGGAAACGTATATATAGGCGGAGAGATACGTGGTTCGGTCCGATTATTATTATTATTATTATTATTATTATTATTATATTTAAATGACGTATTTGCCCTTCAAAGTTGAATATCATTTCAGTATTAAAAGTTAAATGTTTTAAAGTTTACGGTTACGGACGGTATTATTTTAAAGGTTAATTTAGTCCATGTGATATGTATGTGTTTTTTCCGTTGTTCCCATTTTGATGGAGTGGTAAGGAGGGTTGTCAGTTTTATCCGAAACCTGAAAGCCAACCCGAGAAAACCTGAACCCGAATCCGAGAAAAGACAAACCCGAACCGAAGTAATTCGGGTTGGTTCTTGGGTCCCAATTCTAGGTTTCAGGTCAACCCGAATAAACTTTTAGTTTTAAAATCAAATAATAATAGGCATATATCGTATGTTGTCATTCCACCTATTATGTATATACTGTTTATTATTTATTAATGTTTTCGATTTATGACTAAAAACAACCATAATCAAACACTCTAATCATGACATATCAAAGACAATTATATTAGTATTGTTTATTATGGTTATACTTTGTAAAATTTTACTCTTTTTTAGATTGTTTTGCCATATTTTTGTTTTGTTATCGGTTATATACGTTACGAGTGAGAAAGAACATTTTAGCTTTTGTTTTAGTGTTGTAGTTTTTTTAATATTTGTTTGTTTTTTAGAATACTTAAAACCCGATTAACCCAACACAAAAAAACCCAAACCCGAAGAAACTGTGGGAGATACGGGTTGGGTTTTGGGTCTAGAATTTGAACTTTGAAACTCGAATAACCCGATCCGAAAAACCTGAAACCTGAAAAACTAACCCAAAGAATACCCCTAGTGGTAAGGTGGTTAGGATGTAAAATAGGAGATCAAGAGTTTCAACCCATAGTGTAGAAATATAGAAATATTTAGTCGTTCAAAAAAAAATGTATATGTTTTTGTTACAACTTTTTAATAAGTACTAGTTTGATATCCGGTCTTTGTCAATACCAACACGCATGGTACTTGTGTGACCATTGCTTTCGTTTAGGGTGTAAATCAGCCGAGAAGGCTCAGCTCATTTTGGCTTATTATGGCTCGAGTTTGAGTTTGGCTCATTTCGAGCTCATTAATAAAAGCTTGATCTCGACTTGTTAGTGGTTTTTTAAAGCTCAGACTTGGCTCGTTTATTGTTTATTAATTAATTTATATACCTTTTTTTATTATTTTTTATATTTTGAGAAAAACATTAAACAAACTTAATCTCCTTTTGAATCGAGCTCGTGTAGTACCTTAAACGAGTCAAGGCTCTGCCTGAGCTCAACTAGTTAATGTAAAACTAATGCATTGTGGTCTAAAAGAGGCAAAACCAAAAAACAAACAAGGCTCGACGAGCCTAAACGAGCTTCTCATACAAGGCTTGGGCTCAGCTCAAGCTCGAAAAGGCGCGGCTCATTTCGAGCTTTTATTGATCCGAGCTTGAGTAGCTCAGCGACGCGGCTCGTTTGCACCTTTATTTTCCTTCATGATCAGAGAATAGAGATGGAAAAACGTTTCACAATAATGGAGAAATGTTGTGGTGACTTTTGTTGGGGTCAAGGTTACGGGTTGAGCAAATAACCGAATTAATCAAGCCGTGACTGAATTAACTAACTTAACTGAACAACTAATCGATGGTCCCTTAAGCCTTAATGGATAAACCATAAAGTGGAGTTCGGGTTTGGTTTTGGTGTATCGCATAACCGAACATAACTTATTATACATATAGCTATTCAAAATATGTTACTGTTTACTTATATTTATCTCTTGGCATTATATTCTTTGTAACAGTTTAATAGATACTCTCGTCTTTTGTGCTGAATTGCAGAAGTATATTTTGTGCTTTTATTGTTGGCATGTGATCAATATATTGTTACACATTAAGGTCACTAATGTAAGGTTATTTAGAAACTTATTGTCAGGTGTTTTTCTTGCTTGTCTTACCTTTTATTTTTGCTTTCGGTTTTTATCATTTGTTTCTTAGCGTTCGTAGAAAAGCAAGTCAGTTTATTGCTGCTTTGATAGATTACAAAGTCACACATTATACATTAATTAAATAGCTAGAAATCTGGTTCTTTCAATTGTCAGTATTAACGATTTATGGTAATGAGTTGCGTTGGATTTATTTACCCCAAACACAACATACAAACAATGTGGATATTGGTATATAATGAGGATCACACACTAAGCAATTGTATTGAATACACGTGTAATGTATGATGATTAAACAATGAACGCAACAATTGGTATATGATTGATTGTTAACGATTACTGTGTGCAACTGTGTGAGTCGAGAGAGAAATTCGGCAGAGTAACGAGAGAAAAACGTGAATAATTTAGAATTGTTAATTAGAAAATAGATAGAGGAGTACATATAGGAGACGATGTCTCATTCGCTATACAGCATAGCGAATGAGCCACATTCGCCACGCCATTTGCTAGACATTCCCCTAGCGAATGGCCTTATACGTTATCATCTCATTCGTTAACATCCTCTAACGAATTAGGAACCAAAACTGTTCATTCGCTAACATTCCCTAGCGAATGAACTATACATTAATGTCAAAACTAACCCCTATACATTATATCTATTACAAAACTTGATAAATAAATAAACAAAGAACGAGACGACTAATGATGTATCAACAAACTCCCCTGGTCTTGAACTTTGTCGGTCTTCACATTCTGAAGCAGCTGCTCTTCCAGTCGGCACAACTATGAATCCCAAAAGCATGACAAACACGAACGACTCGTTGGAACTGCATAGCCAGTTCATAATCTTTATTGTGCGCCCATTTGATGTCATTGTTAAATAGCATGTCATTATCAGACTCGGAGAGGTTGACCAACCGCATCGGATCCAAAATTCGAATAAACTCAATCTTATCTCCTGCTCCCAGTACAATCACGGATTCGCTCGTCCTCTCATCATAGTACCGCCGATTGAAGTTCTTATAAAGACTTTGTGGTAAAATCTTTAATGGAACTTTCTTTAACGTACGCGGTGGCTTCACCTTCAAAACCAATTTTCTCCACCCAGTGCGAGGATCAATTTCATCAACATACTTTCGTGTAGGAACCTGGGCTTGAAAATTTTGAAACCATCACAATTCATGAAAGGTCTGAACGCCAAGGTACGAACATCCCAGGGCGGCATTGAGAGAATATCAGTAAAATGTTCAAAATACTGAATCCCGTTCTCCCATTTGACAATACAAACTTTTAGCTCGGGCTCGTTCATCCACGATACAATATCACCCTTTACCGTCCTTACAACAACAAACTTCTCCATCTTGTAAGCTGACAATCTGGCCTTCGACTGCATATAATCTTCTTCTTGTACATACCTCAACGTCTCAATCCACTTGTTCAGCTTCTTTGCATTATAGTGAATCAAACCATTTGAAGTTTGTTCTGCTTCCGGTCTCTTACCTTTCTCTTTCTCTTTCCTCAAGCATTCCTTAGCCTTTTGATAATGCTCAGTAGTGAAAACTGAAATCCCCTCATCAGTATTATACCGTGTATACATATCGGGATATTCCTTGGCCGTAACATCCTCCATTTCCACATCATTGTAACAAGTATTCCCAGATGGAACACTTGGATCAACTTGCACATCAGCATCCTCAACTTCTGCATCCTCCCTATTCTCCAATTCTTCCACGTCTTCCTTATTCAGGCTCAACAATATGGCGATTTGTTCTTTGTTAGACTGTGGTCAACAAACTCACCCTCCTCAATTTCATCCGTGTTCACCATGCTCATCACAACCCCGGTCATGTCAACAAATAAAATCATTTTTACTTTAAGCGTGTTGATGGGTTGGACTTCAGTCAAATCATGGTAAACTACAATTTTCTTACCACTTGACTCCCGTTCAGCGAGCATTGGACTAGATGTTAAGGCATCTGGTTGCTGATCAAAACCTCCCGCTTGCTTCTTCAACGTGTCATATTTGCATTGAAGTTGTAGGATCACCTCATCTTGTTTCGCTATCTTCTCCCCCCTGAGTAGCCTCCAGGGCTCTCAGCTCATTATTCTACTTCTTTAAAAGCTATAAACCCTTCATCATTTGCCTCTGATCAACTCCCATCGATTCTTGAAATTGACGATCAGCTTGCATCTGGTTTTCTTGTAAATGTATCAAATTCAACAACTGAAGCATTTGTTGTTGAATTGGCAAATTATAGAAATTTGGATGAATAGGCATCATAAGACCCTGTGGTCTGTTAAAAGACATGAATATTGGCATTGTTCCAACAGACACAGCGGGGCTTGTAGTAGCCATAGTCTGTTGTGGAAAAGATATTGGAGATTGAACAGACTGTAAAATCGGTCTCGGGATGGAAGCAAATCTTGAATCTGACGAAGCAGTTGTCACCAATGTAACCACCGGAGTACTAGTAACACCGGTGTAGGATGAGTAGATACTACAGTAGTAGAAACAGTATATGTTGGAGGAACTAGAACAACAATAGCAGGAACAGTACTTGGAACCACCTGTTCCGGATCTCAAATGAATACACCAAAACCCCTTCCGGTTCTCTGTTTTTTTGGGTTCGCTAGTGGCTACAGCCTTTCCTTTCGCTTTTCTTTTCCTGGCTTCCTCAACACCACCATTACCGTCATCACCTTCACGTTTAGAATCAGAATCGTCATGAATACAACGATCATTAGGTGGTGCTTGGTATATCTCACTTTCCAAATGCCCAATCAATCTTTTATACTTTGGCCATGTCAGCTCAGTCTGACTTCTATAAACCATGATTTTTCTCATTTTGTCTTCATTCTTATGATCTAGTTGTATAAGACAGTTGTAATCTCTGGATTCTTAGTAAGCTTGGCTCTAGATGATCAATACGCATTTGAAGGAATCTTAGGTACATGAGGAACTTGTGTGTCTTCGTGGTACAATTCTCCTTCAAGTGATAAAACACCATTTTTGAGAAATTAAATAGCTTGTTTAGCACCAAAGCCACCATAGTAGACTGTATCATGATTATGCACTGATTAAAACCTCTTCTACATCCACCTAAGCAACAGATTAACACATGAAGCAAATACTTGTATTGCTAGTAGAGGTGTGCCTTTTTGTTCTGAGAGGCATTAAGGTTCCCATTGTACTTCAATATCCTAAATAGCCCTTTGATCAACTCCTTGTCAAACTCGTACACGTCATTATGATTATCACCAAAACCCAATACTTTATGAATAACCTGAACAGTGATAATGACCTTCTTTCCTTGAACTTCAGCAATGATGTGATTTTCTCCATGAACATATTGAGTCATCTCCCAAAACGGTCGAATGATACTATAGTATACCGGGAGATTGGTGGATATGGCTCTATAAATCCTTGATCGACGTAAAAGTTAATCACGTCTCCAAACATAGCCTGACCAAAGAAGTTTTCCCTAGAAAAGCAACGATATTATGCTTTTTATCAGCTACCCAACAAGCACCAAGTTGCTTTTCTTCATGTTCTTGTTTAGGATTAGCAACAGGTTGCTCGATTTGTTGTTCTTTTACAACTTGAGCTTCATGAATGACAGGATGCTCTTATTCACTCTCTGGAACATTAATCTGTTCTTCCTCGGCCATTATATGTAAAAACGAGCATGTTAAGACTTAAAATATTCTTGAAAATGACCAAATTGCCCTCATTCGTTGCAACACTTAATTTATAACGAGTGGTATAACCTCATTCGCTACAAATCCATCCATTCGGGTTACATTCGCTATATAAACTTGAGTATGAGCCTCATTCGCTAGTAAAACTAACGAATGAAGTTCATTCATTAAAAGACATAACGAACGGAGTTCATTCGTTATAATTTCAACGAATGAATATCAAAACATAACGAATGGACACGAATGACACTCATAACAAATGGGTTAATTGACAAACGGTCAAAGTCAAAATTAAACAATCCAGAAAGTCAATCATGCAAATTTGAATTCCAGTTAAGCTCAAACTTGAATCATTAACATCGAAACCTGGTACAAAGTGATCAATACATTATCGATAACAACCATATGCATTTTTATTACATTTTAATATAGGTTTTGAATGTTAATTTATCACTTTTAAGTCTAACAAGGGTTTATTGTTAAAACATGTTCAAATCAGTCCAGAAAACCAACTAAATCATCAATACAGATGAGGTACTCCCTCTTAGATGATCAACGATGATGAAAATATCAACCTAAACAATCAAATTCGATTTAAGAAAATTTTTGCAAAGTGACGGTATGTGTGAGGGAGTTTTGAGGCTACAGTAATGAAGAGGAATGAAATGTCATTTGTTGTATTATTGTATTTATAAGCTACACAAGCTTGGAACACACTCCAAGAAAATCAATGGGCATTCGTTAAGAATCTAACGAGTGACCATCCATTCGCTAACCAATATGAAGAATATGTGCTCATTCCCACTAGTTTAGCGTATGAAGCAGAAGCATATGAGTTACTATACGAATGAAGCCCATTCGCTAGAGTTAACTAGTGAATACGTTCCATTCGCTGTAAACACATAGCGAGTGAAGACCAATAATGGCGAATGAATGGAATTTACCCATTTAACCTGTAAAATCAATAACTTACCCTTCAAAACCAAGATTTTGAAGTAAAACTCAATAAATACTAACTTAAAATCATGGGTAAAACTTTGAACAAGATGGTAAAATCTAAGATTTTATCAATTTTAAATTCTCATGGCTCGGAAATTGAAAATAAATTAGAAATAAAATCTTTTCGAATTTTAAAAATTTTAAGCTAAAACACACCTAAAATGTTTTTAACTTTTCAAAGTTTATATCAAAACACACTGAAAATCTTTTTGTAATTTTTCAAAATAGTGAAATCAACATAAAATCAAAATATGATAAACAGTACATATTTTTGTGAGAAAGATCGCAGCGTTGGATCATATTTACTGGTAACGTTCTAAGCAACACTTCAATTTTGACATTATTATGCATATAATCCAATGATGATTACAGATATAGTTGTCCACTTTAAACTTCACACAAATCTTCAGTAGCTTTGCGATATGTTTATGTTCAATTAAACATAAATCTTACGTGGACCCCACCTATCAGACACAATCTTTATCTAATACCATGTATTTCAGATGTATTTTCATTTTTATATACTTAACATGATTAGATGTGACCCACACAAAAATAATAAAAGAAAAAAAAGCATAAGGTTAAAATTTTCTCTCAAGATCGATATTTCACACGGAGATAAGGTTCCATTTTAACAATATAAAATAATAAAAGATGGATGACATGGGGCAATTGTGTAATAAGCGAGATAGTGGGGTAATTACAACGAGGTGTATGCTCTAGTTGCGCAACTCAAAGCTATACAAATATTCTTATCAATGCAGCTTTTAAGAATTTCAAGGTGTACCAAATGGACGTGAAGAGTGCATTCTTGAATGGCGAAATTCATGAAGAGGTGTATGTGAAGCAGCCTCCTGATTTTGAAGATCTAGATTATCCCGAGCGTGTTTACTGATTAAACAAGGCTCTTTATCAGCCCCGAGAACTTGGTACAGTACGTTGGCTGACCATCTTATGGATAGCAGATTCAAACGAGGGATTGTGGATTGTACTCTTTTCTACAAGACGGTGAAAGACGATATTCTCCTTATCTAGATATACGTTGATGATATCATTTTTTTTCTACGAACAACGGTTTATGTAAGGAATTCGAGAATATGATGCAGACGAAATTCGGGATGAGCTTGATGGGAGAAATGAGTTTCTGCTGTGTCAAAGATTATGGTTTATGCTTTGTAGTGTTGGGCTTAGTTGGGCAAATATATGCAAACCGAGATCATTTGATCTCGGTGGGCTTTAGTTTGTTTTGGGCCTAGTTGGTGGTCTATATATAGGATATGTGTTTACTATTGTAGGGTTGTTCGTCTAAGATAAGAATATCGATCACCCGTGTAAGTTTGTTAAGGGCTTAAGCACCCGCATATCAATATACATGTGTTTTGAAGCTTGTTAATTGTGTTTAATTATCATTGTGTTGGTGTTAGGAATCGGCTCGTTGATTAGTTTCCGCATAATCATTGAGTTATTTGATATCACATGGAAAGATCCTTTCTCGGGACTTACAATTGGTATCAAAGCCTATAGACCTATTCTAGGCTGGGTTAAAGGTGATATCAAGGATTCTACCGGCGATTCATGGGTGTGTTTTTGGCTAAAGATTTCTGGATCTTGAAGAACTGTTCTTCGTGTTCTTCGGTTGGTGAAAGTTTTCGGAATTGATTTTGGAAAATCTTGAGTTTAACTTAAATCCCATCATTCTCGGGATTTAGTTAAATATTCAAAGATTTCCATATCTTGAGCTTTTATTAGTTCTCGGGAATATTTCAAGGTTCTTGGATAGACTTCAGGGTTTTCGGGAAGATTTCATGGACTTCAAGGTTTTCGGGAAGATTTCAAGGTTCTCGGGTTGATTTCGACGTTCTCGGGCAGTTTATTGTGTTTTCGGAAATTGTTGACAGTTCTCGGTCAACTTTCAGAATTCTCGGTTGACACTCACTGTTTTCGGTTTTTCTTTTCATCAGTATTCACAGTTTTCGGTCAAGGCTATTATGGATCAATCTACTGTTAGAACGTCTTCTAATGCTACTCTACACCAAGAGCTGGATTCAATCATGGGACTACCACTCATGTACCCCGTTTGTTGAATGCCGAGGGATTTGCTGAGTGAAAATTTAGATTTGAGAAGTATGTGAAGGAAAAAGATGCGAAACTATGGAGGAGCATTGGTAGAGGTCCTCAGGTTATTACTTATCAAAGAGAGGGTTCTAACGAAGTGGAGACGAAGCCAATTGAGTTGTATTCGGATGCAGATTTTGATAAGGTTAAGCAGGATGAGAAGGCTCAGGCTACTTTGACCATGGCATTTTCGCTTGAAATTGCCTTGGGGTTTAGAGAGTTACATTCTGCTAAAGCACTTTGGGAGGCCCTTATTGAAGTATATGATGGAAATCAAGACATGAGGAGAAGTAGGCAGGATCTCCTAAGACAACAGTTTAACATGTTCAACTATGTCTTGGGAGAATCTCTAGAGAAACAGCTACACAGGTTTATCTCAGTAGTCACGGAGATGAGGTCAGGCAACATAAACCTCACGTTTGTTGAGATTAACAACAAGCTGGTCAACTCACTGCCGTAGAACTAGGATCTGAATGTGGCTGTTATTAAGAAGACTAAAGATCTGACCAGATTGACAATTTCTAAAGTGATGGCAATTATCAAGTGTAACATCCGTACTTTTGAGAGTAATAAATAAAAGGAAATTTATTATTACGTATGTATCGTTAATTTGATTGTATGTAAATGTTGGATAATAATTGGATGTGAAAGTGTGAGAGGGTTGTGGGGCCCATAGCCCCCTATATATAACACAACCCCTCCACCTTTTCACCATTTCCTCCCTTTCACAACACACACCCTCAAGAAACACACACACTTTCTCTCTAACACCCGAAACCAATCCCGAACTAAAAGAAGAAAGGACCTCGTGTGTGAACGTCATCAAACCTCAGGAATCACGTCTAGATCTTCGAGTCGTCTCGGATCCGAATCGAACCCGAAGCAAAAGGTAGGTTTCGGTTTAAATGGTTAAGTTTTTTTAGTCGGTTTCGTCATGCAAACTGATAGGATGATAGATCGGACTGTGAAATGTAAGAAAAACATAAACTTGGTGAGTTATAACCTCATGGATATGTTATAGGACAAAAAGGTGATGTTCGGACCTCCTAAAACACGGGTATACAAAGTTGGTACAACCCAAAACCCATAAAAAGGGTAAAATCGGGTCCTAAGGAAGAGTCATGGAGTAATTTGGCTTAAAATGGCAAAAAAAATGAAGAAAATGAGGTATTTTCGCATAAGTCGATTTCGCATCGCACAACCATGCGAATCGAAATCAATATTTCGCATCGCACAGCCATGCGAAGCGAAAAAGTCATGCGTAGCGAAAAGTCATGCGAAGCGAAATTCCATGCGAAGCGAAATTCTTCCATGCGAAGTTCTTCCATGCGAAATTTCATGAAATTCATTTTCTGATGCATTTTTGTTAAAGGAATGTTAATGAAAATAAAATTTTTCAAGCTGACCTAGCAGCTCAACCCCAGCCAGGGGCTCTGCCCCTTGGACCTTGCCAGGGGCTGTCGCCTCTAGACCTAGATACTAGGGGCGCTGCCCCCGGACCCCCATTACTTAAGGGTTTCATTAACTTAGATGTAGGAAGTAGTAGTATTGGATAATTGACACGCATAATGTATTGTACAGTTAGCCGTGTGCAACTAAGGAAGGGCATTACCATTAACGGCGAGAGAAACCGACTCCAGGTGAGTTCTAGCTCCCTTTATCTGTTATGTTTCGGGGCTGCGTGCATACTCCTATGTGATAGATAATACACTTACTTGATTGGCAAGTGTATGATATGTGTATGGTTGTGTATTGCATGTATTACTACATAATAATTGTATGAACGAGTATGTATGTATTTATAACTAGAAGAAATGTAAATTATGCACGTATGATAAATGTATGGTTATTCGAGACAGAAGGGACCAGACCCTCATAATATCTGAGATGATAGGGACCAGACCCTTACAATATCTGAGATGTTACGGACCAGACCCTTATAATATCTGTGATGTATAGGATAGAATAGCTTATGGTATACCACATGGTTATAAAAGAAAGTATGTATATACGTATGCATGTATATAAAGTATGTATGAAAGAGGTAATAACATGTAAGATATGAATACGTAT
The DNA here is from genome assembly GCF_021521415.1 of Bidens hawaiensis. Lineage (NCBI taxonomy): Eukaryota > Viridiplantae > Streptophyta > Magnoliopsida > Asterales > Asteraceae > Bidens > Bidens hawaiensis. The sequence goes on along the minus strand of NW_027497170.1, from coordinate 59,552 downwards.
CTTCGGACACGTATGAGTAAGGATATGAATGTAATATATGTTAATTGATTAACTAGAACTCACTCAGCGTAGCTGACTTTCATTATGCACGTAGGCAAATAGGTTGAGGCAGCTAGCTTGAGGAGGGACACATGGCACGAGCTAAAGAGACTGGAATCTATGAAGAAGTATCATGACTATTTTATGTTAATGTTTATGAAAAGACAACTTGTATGTTAAGACATGATCTGATGTTTTGTAATGTAATGCATGAAGTTTTAATTATTCCGCGAAAGTTTTTATTAACTCTGATTTTAGAACTGTGTTTATGAGTAAATCCAACACTAAAGTAGGGTTACCGAGAACGAGGCCTTATATCAAGGCTTGTGATATGGATGACAAGCAGCGTGCAATCAATAATGCAAACACCTACAATGCTGCTGGTTATAGCATTGCTTCCAACAATGCTCTCATTTCACAAGACAACTTCTCATTGTTTAAGTCGTCTTATGGTCAACCAGTTCAATCGCAACAGTCTCGGCAGACCTTCTCAATGTTCAAATCAGCTCAAGTTCAACCCACTCCATAACTCGCACCAGCTGCTCCTGTTTTCTTTCCACAATCGGTTCCTGCACCGAAGCCACAAACTCCTATGGCTACCTCCAGCCAGTCTCCCATTCAGATTCCTACTATTTCTAAGGAGAGACAAGAGAACATCGCTTTAATGGCAGGTTTTATGAACTGCTACAATGCTTTTCTTGATGGAGACCTGGTACAGCCCGTTGTGGCTGCTGAGCTGGATCAGATACATCTGATGATGATATGGAGGAGATGGACATCTCTTGGAAAATCTCCATGGCTGTGTTTAGAGCCAAAAAGTTCACTAAAAGGACAGGCAGAAACAACTGGAACGTTCCTGCAAACCAGAAGGTGGGATTTGACAAGAGTTCCTTGAGGGTTACAACTGTCATGAGCCAGGTCATTTTGCTTGTGAGTGTACTATTCCGACCAAGAAGGAAACAGAGAGAGGGCGTTGGTTCCAGTGAGTAGTGGAAGAGGAGAAAATGTGGCTGGTTCAAGTGTGGGTGAGCGTGGCTTGGTGGCTCAAAGCTTCTCCTGAGAGGATCAAATTGCAGCGTTGAACATCAGTAATTAACTTGCAAATTTTGCTGAAGTGGATGTTGAAGAAGAGGAAAACGAAGCTGAGTAGCAGGTCAGGGATCTTCAGCATGCTTTCATGGTCTTCACCTCCACAAAATCCTCTAAGGTAAGTCCTGTATTATGCTCTCAATCATGCATTGATAAAGTAGGACTGTATAAAATTCACAATAGTAATTTTCTTAGGGAAATGGAGGGTATTAAATATGAGAATTCTAACCTTAAGAAACTGGAAAAGGCGTTAAAAGATAAAATAGAGGCACAGCAAAAAGATTTTTCACAACTTCAATTGGATTTTAGCACAATATGTTGTCACCACCTAGATGCTAAAAAGAAAATCGCTAAACTAATCGCCGAGTTAGATGCATCGAAGTTGGAAATGGCAAAGTTAACTAATAAATTCGAAAATGCTGAATTCAACATTAAAAAATTTGATGTCTCTAGTGCTGTTGTTGAGTCAATGATAGATAAACAGTTGAAATGGAAAGAGAATAATGGTGTGGGTATTGGGTACAACATGGTTCCCCCTCCATATAACAATAATTGCACTGGGCTTCCTCTTACCAAGGAAGAAGAAGAAAAAGAAAGATGTATGCAGTATGATAAGTCAACTGCAACGGACAAGGTTACGGTTGGTTCAGACACAACAACTGAATCAACATCCAGGGTGAACGATTCTAATGTGTTTACTTCATGTGCAGATGAAGTAATAGTTGAGGATTTGACTGATGAGGATGATGACTCTCCCATTGACTCTATCGTTTCTTTAAATTTGCCTATTTTGAATAAAAATGCTATTGATGTGTGTGTAGGCTCTACTTTTAAGAGCAAAGACAATTGTTTGGTTGATTTTCCTAGAACTTCAAAAAACAGTGATCTGATTCTTAATAAATATGATGAACTTAAAAGTCAAAATAAACACTTGTTACCTAAGTTTGTGAAAGAAAAGGGTTATTGTAATATCAACTATAGAAATTCTAATTCTAAGTCCAAAGATGGACAAACAAGCTCACACAACAGAGCAAGACCGGGAATCGGCCACAACAAAATTTCTGTTAAAAGGCATGCCTGTTTCAACTGTGGCATTCCCGGTCACATTGCTAGAAATTGTTCTCGTCTCCCGTATGTTCCATATTACAGACGCTATTAGAGGACTATGCCTCAAAATACCTACAATAATTTTAACTCAAATAAGATGAGGTATTATAAGGCAAAGCCCTCTGACGGTGATTAGAGGAGAGACAAGGCTGATAGGTCAAGTTCTCATCAGACCAAGCATATTATGATTCAAAAGCGGAACGAAAACATAGTTTCGGCTCCGAGACCCAAGTGGGCCTCAGAATCGAAAACGCTCAAAAGGTCAAAGTCAAACGTGTCTCCCATTCGCAAAACCGGAGACTAAGTCAACCCTTTGTACAAATCACAAAGTTTTAAAACCAAAGTACAAATGGTTGCCCAAGTCTCCGGTAACAAAGTCTTCAAAGCCTTCTTGTTCGATTTTCGATAATCAGGAAGACATGTTATGGCAGCCCGTGACACGGTTGAACAAGTCAAGTTTACCCAGAATGACTATGGACTGGGTACCCAAAACTAACTAATCTCGCACATCGTGCAGGAACAGCTATGGAGAAATATTATCATACCATGGTTTGTTGATAGTGGCTGTTCCAGGCACATGACAGGAGACATATCTCAACTGAGTGATATTCAGATTTTTAATGGAGGATATGTTTCCTTTGCAGGAGGAGAAAAGGGAAAGAGTACTAAAAGGGTACTTTGAGTAATGGTGTTATGAAGTTCGAGAATGTAAACTATGTTTCGGAGTTGAAGCACAGTCTGCTCAGCGTGTCATTGATTTGTGACAAGGGTTTCTCAACTCATTTTACCAACAAGGAATGTTTGATTCTGAAGCCTAGTATCATCAAATCAGAGGAGCGGGTCTTGGTCAGATCTCAGATGAAAGATAATGCCTACCTGATTGACATGAACAAAAACGTCCTGACGAAATTACATGCCTGTTTTCGAAAGTGTCGAAACATAATGCCATGCTTTGGCATCGTCGTCTTGGTTATGCAAATGTCAAAACCCTGAACCGTCTTGCGAAAAATAGCATTGTTTGTTGCTTGCCAGTTAGAGATATTATGACAATCGAGAAGTGTGTGGCTTGTGCTTTAGGCAAACATCATGCAAAGCACACAAGCCAAAGCTAATCAATACAATTTCCAGTGTCTTTCAATTGCTTCACATGGACCTGTTAGGTCCGGTTCATGTTTTGAGTCTTTCTCACAGTAATCATTGTTTGGTTATCACCTATGACTAATCTCATTTCACTTGGGTGTTCTTCTTGTCGAATAAAGGTGAAACTGCAGAATTGATCAAGAGATTCGTGGTGCTTATGGAAAATCAATTGAATTTGAAGCTCAAGGGAATTCCTTGTGACAGTGGCACGGAGTTCAAGAACTCTACACTGAATCATTTTTGTGCCAAAAGGGAATTCTTCGTCATTATAGCTCAGCTCGTACTCCACAGCAAAATGGTGTTGCTGAAAGACGGAACCGTACTTTATCGAAACTGCAAGGACGATGTTATGTGATTCAAAGTTGCCGTTATTTTTCTGGGCTGAAGCGGTCAAAACTGCCTGTTACGTTCAAAATCGGGTGTTGATCAACAAATCGCACATGAAGACTCCCTATGAGATTGTTTATAGTCACAAGCCTACTGTTGCACATTTTCGAGCCTTTGGTTGTTCGTGTACTCTATTGAATCTTGAATCGACTCCAAAGTTTGAAGCCAAGGCAAACGATTGTTACTTCGTTTGATATGCTGGTCGCACTGCCTAAAGAGTCTAACAGAAGGCATCAAAATAGATCATCGAATCACATGATGTGCGCTGGCTAGAGGAGAATAAGACTGATGCTCATGTGGGTCCTAACTGGTTATTTGACTACGACAAACTGTTTAAGCCATTCAATGTGTTTCCAGTAGTCGATACAGAAAACTCAAGGGCAAGAACTTCTACTATTATTGATGATGAAGAAGATGTTCCTGCTAATATTCAAAAGTCTCATATGCTGAGTGTTGATTTGTCTGAATCTCTGGACGTCACTCAGCTGTCATCGGAAAATCTGGGAGAAATTGCCACCGAGACTGTATCCTTACAAGAGCCTCTGCAGCGGAGGCTACACTAGTTGAGGGGAAGAGTGTCATTCGTTAGATATTTGGTAGCACTCTATTCCCTGATGTCATTCCAAATGAATATGTTGCCAGTACCTCGTACTCGCACAACATTGCGGCATCGGGATGGAAGAACCCTCTCATTGAAGCCCTCGAAGATCCAACAAATTTACCTGTAAACTGTTTTGTTCCTGATCAGTCAATTCCATCAAGAATTCAACAGGATCACCCTATTGACAATGTTATTGGCTGGCGTCTCAACCAGAATTCAGATAGGAACTATCAATAACTTCTTGTATTCTTGATTTATTTCACAGATTGAGCCTAAGACCGTTAACATGGCTCTACAAGAACCAAGCTAGGTTGACGCTATGCATGAGGAACTGAATTAGTTTGAGAAACTCAAGATTTGGTGGTTAGTTGAGTTGCCTGCTTGAAAGAAGTCGTTGGATACTGGGGTTATTGTTCAAAATAAGGCAAGGCTTGTGGTTCGTGATTTCCGTCAAGTTGAAGGTTTGGATTATACTGAGGTGTATGCTCCAGTGGCTCGTCTTGAGGCTATTCGGATTTTCTTGGCATATGCATCTTACATGGGATTCACGGTTTATCATATAGATGTCAAGACAGCGTTCTTGTATGGTGAGGTAAAGGAGGAAATTTATGTGGATCAGCCATCGGGTTTTGTGGATTTAAAACATCTGCCGCATGTTTATAAGTTGGACAAGGCTCTCTATGGCCTTCATCAGGTACCTCGAGCATGGTATGCGACGTTGACAGCTCTTCTTTTGAGCACGGGTATAAGCGTGGAACCATTGATCAAACACTGTTCAGAAAGACTGTTGGAAAGGATCTGATTTTGGTTCAAATTTATGCGGATGACATCATCTTTGGCTCTACCTGCACTGCTCTCTGTTCTGAGTTTGAGGAAGTAATGAAGAAAAGGTTTGAGATGAGTTCATTGGGGGAGATGACGACATTTTTGGGTTTGCAAGTTCGTCAAAGTTCGACATGCATTCTGTTACATCAAGGTAAACATGTCGAGGATATGTTGGCCAAGTTTGAGTTTCAAGATTCCAAGAGTGCGGCGACTCCTATGGCTGAAACACCTCTTCTTTCAATAGATCCTGAAGGGAAACCCGTAGATCAAACGCACTATCGGTCGATGATTGGGTCCTTAATGTATCTCACCGCCAGTTGCCCTGACATCATGTTTGCAATCTGTCAATGTGCTCATTTCCAGGCTAATCCTAAACTCTCTCACTTAATTGCTGTTAAACGTATCTTTATATATCTGAAAGGGTAGCCGAAGCTCAGTCTTTGGGATCCCAAAAACTCATAATTTGATCTGTATGCCTTTGCTAACAGCAATTATGGAGGTGATGACATTGACAGGAAATGTACGTCTGCTGGATGTCACTTCTTGGGGGATCGACTCATCTCGTGGCAATGAAAGAAACAACAAATGGTGTCCACATCCACTGCTGAGGCTGAGTATGTTGCTGCTTCTGCCTGCTGTTCTCAGGTCATTTGGATGCAACATCAATTGCTGGATTATAGTTGTTAAAAACCTGGTTCAGCACTCTAAAACCCGGTTCTTGACACTCCTACTTTCTGTGATAATGATGCCACCATTGCCATTGTTAAAAACCCGGTTCAGCACTCTAAAACCAAGCACATCGATATCAAAATTCATTTTATTCGTGAATGTTACGACCGGAAACTAATTCATCTTCAGCAGGTCGACACTGATAACAATGTGGCGGACTTATTTACGAAACCGGTCGGAACAGCCAGATTTAATGTGCTTGTAGGGTTTCTTAAGATGCTGCGTTTTGATGACTGACTATTTTTGAGGTTTAAATTTTGTATATAATTTTGTTTTGCTTGTCATAATTTCTGTACAAATTTAAGGGGGAGAAAAAGAAAAATACAAAAAGAGTGTGTGTGTATGTGTTCTTAAATATAAAAAAATAAACATGTTTTGTTCTGTCGCTTAAAATTACGTCGGTTACTCAAGTTCAACGGATATAATATATATGTTTGGTCCCGTTGTCAACTCTTGACTCACGGGATAGCCATTAACCTTAGGACTGAAAGTGACTGGGACGACTAAATATAAAAAAAAAATTAAGTCCTGGTTTACCTATTTGATTTCAGGTTCTTTCATTGAAAATTATGTCAGTTGCCTAAGTTTGAAGGACATGTATTAATATATGTTTGGTCCTATTGTCTACCTGTAGATGTATAGGATAGCCATTCACCTGAAAACTGAAAGTGACTGGGATGATTGAATCTAAAACTGCCTTCTAAGTTATCATCTGGGAAGTGATATTATTATTTAGCTAAAGCTTTATAGAAGCTTACAATATTTTCAAATGAAAATGGATCCAATCTTTGAAAAATGATTGATAAAATTGATTTTGTGTGCCTAACATGTGAAGTTATTAGGCTAAAAAGGCTTTTGAACAGTCATTGATGGGTATGGTAGCTTTCTATGATAAGTAAAAGTTTGAAGCGATATAAACTAAATCTGCTAAACTTATTGTGGAGAGTTTAAAGATGTTTGCATGTCCCTAGATACATTTCTCCAAATGATAGGCAGAAAAGCTATTACCCAGTCATACACGAACCTGTTAGTGTCTTGATCGTCAAAAATATTATATTTCATTATATATATATATATATGAAATTTATTGTCATTCAAATTTGTTTTCCAAAAGCTTAAAGGGGTCCCAAGGAACTACAGGGGTGGGGCATACAATTCCTAAACATCCTAAGGCTTGTAAGTTCGGATGGCATGTAAGTCCAACGTTCAACCTTAAAGCTTAAATTTTTTTATATATAGAAAAACTTTTGATCAAGCACTAGGTGGTTGGAGTCAAATTGGGGTGATCCGGGGAAAGCCAAATACGCTTTGAGAAGAAATAAGGGGCATCATAGGTCCATAAGTGATGTCTATATAAGCTTTATGCCTAATTGAATCTAATCACATCACTAGCGCAATAAAAATCATGCTAAGTTTCTAATTACCGGCTATCAACCTTTTCACTATGTCACAATAATGCTGAAAATGAATCATTGTGAAAGTATCTTAATCAATATGATTTCATGTTCGGATCTTTTCATAAAAAGGTGTTGCTTGTTTTAAAATAGCTTAAATTTGATCCCAAAATATGCTAAATCTACTGAAGGCCAGAAAGGTAAATTCTTTTTGTTTTAGTTTAGTTTTTATTCGATTTTTATTTTATTTTTAATTTTATTTTTACCACATGATTACTTGTGTAGAAACAAATGTCGATAAGAAATCATTTTTCACATGAATCGGGATTGTTTTAGTTCATGACATTTGACTATTGCTGGTTTTGATCCTTGGGTCATTCCGTTTGGCCCAATGGGTTCAAATGTCGTATGTTCTCGGCCCATCTAGACACTCGGCCCGGATGGTTCTATATCAGAAGTTTAAAAGGCGGATTTTGGTTATTATTGGATATTTTTTTAAATCTGCAAAACTCTTTAACTCTCTCGTTCTCAAATACCCAAAATTCCAAATTGCTTAAACAACATTCACATCTCGTTTTCATCAAGCATCAAAGGTAATGAAACTTAACTAAATCGATTTTTCGAATTAAGGTTGCGAAGCCATTGGGGTTATTTTGAAACGATTGAAGTGTGAGATATTACTCGTCTAGATGTTCGCATTGAACAATTAGGGTTGATTAATGGTGTTGTGAGTTTTTCATGAAGTTGCAGGTTGTTCTTCGACGGTGATTGGCGTGTCTGAGGAGATGAAGATGGTGAATTCAAGGGTTTTTTGGTGATGGTTGACCGAATACCCTTGGTCAAACCAGAGATCCTTTGGTTCAATTATGTTCTCGGTCAAACCTTGACCGAGAATCTGTTCGGTCACCCGAAAACCTTTTGTTCTCCGTGCTTCTGAAATTTTCTGGACTGAAAACACAAAATTGAACCGAAAACTTATTATTTGGACTGAAAACACCTATTAATCTTTAACAAAATTTTCTTGTTTTCGGTCCTGGTTACAGGATTAATGTGTCAAACTCACAAGCTATGTCTGTTCCACTTGATGCATCACTAATTTAACTCGTTTGCTGCAGTCATGGACGATCAGGCGCCCTTGAAGTTGATTGACTCTCACAATGTTGCTGGATGATTAGTTGATCCTCCTCCTAATCACAAGGAGTTTAAATTCATGATCGTTTGTTTGAACACCTGCAGGATTTCTCATGCCTTACAAGAAAATCCTGTCATATGTAAGAAGATGGTGAATGATTTCTGGAAGCATGCCTCTATCAAACCAAGAGGTGCCAGAGGAACAACGGTAATTGAGTCAAATATTCAGAAAATGCCAGTCATTGTTTCTGAGTCCATTATCTATGAAGTGCTACTATTGGGGGATCAACCTTATTACCCCACAAAGTTTCAAATTGATGATGTTGTTGCGATTGTGAGAAGAATGTATGAGGGATTTTACCCCCTGCCATCAAGAAGCTCTTTCACCCATACTGGAGATTCTTAATCCACACATTCTTTGCCTACGTCTCAGGACGTAAAGGGGGTACTGACGAGATAAGCCTTACTCAGATGTCAGCAGTTACTGCACTGATCATGGACTAGGATTACAACTACTCCAAGTTTGTGTTTGATTAAATGATGAGCAATCTTCAAGAGAAGAAGAAAGAAATGTTTCTGATGAACCCAAGGTTTCTACCAATGATCTTTGATTCTCACTATCCTGATCTAATCAAATCTGCAGAGATGCTCGATATGAAGGCGCAGGGACCAAACACTTTCGGCTTAATGAAACAGTCAAGGAAAGGAAGCAAAGTGGCATATCAAGGCCGTCATCCGTTGGTTAAATTTGGAAGATTTGCTGAGACCGAGATGAATGTGGGTGATGTTGGTGCAGCTGTTGCTGAGGAACACGTGGTTCCTATTCAAAGGCAAGCTACCGCCTTTGAGGTGTTATCTGATGATGATGATATTGATAGCTCTTCATCACTACCTATGGAGACTGAACACCTGGTACAACAATCAGGACCGACTGCTGAACAAGTCAAGGAATTCGAAGCATTCAAAGTAAAGCTCCAGTCGACTGCATTGAAGCCTCCTCGATCAGTCACTGTGATACAGTTGAATATGAGGTTGGAGAAGATCCGGCCGCCGATCTCATTCCACGAAAAAGACGAAAGAAAGATCCGAGACTGGGTGTGCTATTTACTGAAGTGACACCAACTGTTTTACTAAATGTTACTGAGCCCGTGAATGTTGAGGCTCAAGTTGCTCAAGCCTTGTCTACTGTCGCTCAGCAAACTCAAGAACCAATTTTGAGAGACATTACGTATGAGTTTGACTTTGAGGCTCATAGTTATTCCAACACTGAACCATCGGGATCGTCTAATCCGACTGGTCAAGAAAGCTATAGTGCAGCTGAGAAAGTGGCGCACATTTTGGCCATGCAAGACAAGTTTCTACAAGATAAGGGCAATGGGATTGCTCTAGAAGCTGAGCCTGTTGATATTCAAGCATTGGAACATAGAGTTTTTGAACTTGAACAAGAATTGGTTGTTAAGGATATTCGCATTAAAGAGCTTGAAGATAGCCACGTTGATAAAGATTCAAAGATTCAGGAACTTCAAGCGAGCATGGGTGGTCGTACTGTGATGTATCTAGATCTCCAACAAAAACTTATTCAAAAATTTGGAGATGAATTTAGAAGTGCTGCTAATGTTGAAAAGGATAAACATCCTGCTTTGAACATTGATACTTCTGCTGAAATGGAAAGATACATGACTGCCCCACCAAAGACAGATGAACAGAAGGAACGATTGATGAGGAAGGTGTTAATAAGGAGAAATTATAATCAGAACGTTGTGTCATTTGATCATCCTAAAAAATTTGTTGTAAATCTACAAAAGAGCTTTTCTGATAAATACGGTGGTCGCTCTGGGGTTCTTTCATGGGGATATGCAGTGGACAAAGAAATGTGGTGGGTCAAACGAAAATCTGGTAGCATCGAGTACTATGATAAAATGAAAAGGTTTGGATCTTGGATGAAGGTCGATCTGACTGACTTGTTTCATGCTCCTTTTCATAATCCGAACAATGAATCAAGAGCTGAAAAGTTTTGGAACGTTTTGAGTTCTCAAGTGGAACGTGGATTTTCGAACATGCCTACTGCTGAATCCTTTCTCAAGAAAGCTAAGGGTGTTCATGACCCCCGTACCAACAATACCATGGTAAATTTGATGTGGCCGCCGACGGATAAAGTGAAGTCAATAACGATCTCCAAGAGATTTCCTGAGGGAGCTCTTGATGAAATGAAGTTTTGGACATATGATGGTGTGACGGCTACAGTTATCATATGACTGAACATGGTTCAATACCGTCTTGTTGATCTTAGGGATTTATTGAAATTTGGGGAGAGAGATCTCAAGACTCTTAGCAGATTTCAGATTTCAGCTGAACCGCTTTATGAGCCAGCCGCCAAGGAATATACAAGTTTGATAGGATCAATTATTCATGAAGGCTTATGGGCAGGTGCACACAAGGAAGCAGATGCTGATGTACTTGAGCATGAATAAAGGAATAAACCAAGGGGGAGATTGTTGGGTCAAATATTATGGTTTATGCTTTGCAGTGTTGGGCTTAGTTGGGCTAATATATGTAAACCGAGATCATTTGATCTCGGTGGGCTTTAGTTTGTTTTGAGCCTAGTTGGTAGTCTATATATAGGATATGTGTTTACTATTGTAGGGTTGTTCGTCTAAGAATATCGATCACCCGTGTAAATTTTTTACGGGCTTAAGCACCCGACGTATCAATATACGTGTGTTTTGAAGCTTGTTCATTGTGTTTAATTGTCATCGTGTTGGTGTTAGGAATCGGCTCATTGATTAGTTTATGCCTAATCATTGAGTTATTTGATATCACATTGAAAGATCCTATATCAGGACTTACAGTTTCTTTTTGGGATTGCAGGTTCACAAGTCTGACTCGGGAATTTTCATTCATCAGACCAAGTATGCGAACGACGTCTTGAGCTGATTCAAGATTACTTTCGGAAAAGTTCCCTCAACTCCACTCCCCGTGGGTCATAATTTATCACCGAATGAATTGGAGAATGCAGTATATCCAACCCTATATCGTGCGATGATCTGTTCGTTAATGTATTTAACTACTTCTTGCCCTGATATAATATTTTCTGTTTGTTTGTGTGCCAGGTAATAAATCAAGTCCCCGAGTGACTCATCTGGCAGTTGTTAAACGTACTTTCCACTATCTGAGGGGCAATCCTAACATCAGGTTATGGTACCCAAGGATGACAGTTTTGAACTCATTGTTTATAAAGATTCAAACTATGGAGGGTGCAGATTAATTTCAAGTCTACAGCAGCAGGATGCCAATTCTTAGGAAACAGGCTTGTTTCCTGGCAGTGTAAGAAGTTGAGAAACAACATGAATGATCATCATGATTCGATACAGTTGGATCTAGTCTTTTGATATGATTAATTGATAACGATTAGGTCTACTTTGTGTAAGTGTGTGTGTTGATAGAGAAATTTGGCAGGGTAACGAGAGGAAAATGTGAATAATTCAGAATTATTAATTAGAAAATAGATATATGGGAATATATAGAAGGCGATGTCTCATTCGCTATATATGCCTAGCGAATCAGCCACATTCGCCATGCCATTCGCTAGACATTACCCTAGTGAATGGCCTTATATGTTATCATCTCCTTCTTTAACATCTGTAAGACCCCGAATCCCGAAAATCCTACATTTGGTCATCATATCCAAAAATTCTCAAAAAATTAAAGCCAAACAAATTCATCTTATTAAAATCGTTTCAGAGTATTAAACAGCGGAATAAGGAATATCAAAATTTCCAAAACCGGGAAAATGTGATTTTAAACCAAAAGCAATTCATTTTATTTTAAACCTGTTCAGAGTATATAATCAGCAGAAAATCACAAGTACTAAAACAAGTTCCCCAAAGCCGGGAATGATGCCCAAAAAAAACTTTAGATATAGTCATAGTTAAAAAGAAACAGTGTTCATTATTGAAATCCCCGACTAGATATGCCTTCAACCGTCCAAGTAGTCTCGAGCACGTTCAAGCGGTAAGCATCCTCCTCTAAACCTGAAACTCACACTAACATACACACAAAGTCAGCTTGAGCTGAGTGAGTTCAAGTTTCAATAATTGACATTTAAATAAATCATTCCAAGGGTTTAAATATAAAAATGGGATCTGGACAGTTAGGGCACAATAAAAAATAAGTAGTCGTACATAAATATCTATATAATTATATCCCTATGCTTAACATCCAAGTAATAACATCAGGGTCTTTCACACGTAATATCCAAGTAATAACATCAGGGTCGAGCACACGTATAACCCAAACACGTAACATTCCATCCGATGGTGATCATGCCACACAAGCCTCCCCCCTTACGGGCTTTCTAGGGCCCGCCACAGGATTTTAGAACCTGAGTAGTATAGTTTAGCTCGACCAAGGTCACCATCCATCCATATGCAAACACAAAGCAGGCATACGCAAACATCCTTAGTCGATAACGACTAATTAACATCGCCAATTATTGGCCATAAAGTAACGCATGTATAAACATACGTATATATATATATATCATTCCAGAATATATCATAATGAAAGTAAGCTATAGTCATAAAGTAACATATGCGTATACATACATAAATATCATCTCAAGGCATGCTATGATACAAGTAAGCCTATATCCTTGAGCCTAGGCCATAAGTAATATATATAACCTTAAGGAATATATATGAACATAAACGAGTCTCAAATATCCTAAGTCATAGAATATAATTCACACATATTTTCATGAACCCACAAACACAAGTAAGGCCATGTAATACCATCCAATTAGTTTAAACGAGTAAAATCGGGTAAAGTTGTAATATGGTGTGTATGCTAGCCCAAAACGTAAAAATGTAAGAAGGGGCATCATGAACTCACCTGAAACGAGGCACCAAGTCACCATGAGCTAGGGGACCCCTAAGTAATTCCACAACTCACGCGCCTGCCGTATTATATACTATAGTTACTAACGATATCGAATGGACTCATTTATCCTACGCGGCGTTCTAATATGGTTCAAGTTACCTAAAGCCTCAACCTCACCAAGTTTGATTAAAACAGCCCCCCGGGGCCTCATATCTACCGACCCGACCCTTAGATACCCGTGAGAATAAAGAATTCTCAAATTACCCCCGAAAGTACTAGGTGAGACTAATATGCGCGTTTAAGAGTTGTTTAGGCACTTAACATCCAACTCAGCCCCGTGTGGGCCCAATTTGATAGAGTCACAGCCTACTAGCCCACACGACACTACACGACTTGGATGGGTCGGTAATTCGCAAGCACGATGCACAAACTGCCAATAAACATGAATTTGCATTGTACCGACCCGTTTGAGTAACCAACAACCAATTCAGCCCCAATACTTAAAAAAATCAGTTTTTCATAGCCAACAAATCATACCAAGTCTACAGCATTCGAATTGGTTGTCAATTCCCTCAAGCAACGCGTTAAACACAACAATTCACAAACTAGACAACCGGATCCTTGTTTTCAAACTATCACTAAATGACCAATCGAACAAAAGCCTTAGCTCACTACATTGAAGTATGACGGAGCACGAACTTCGATTATAACAGCCCCGAAAGATGCGAGAAAGGGCAGCCACCGGTTAAGCCTAAAACGAACGTATCGATCAATAACGAGTATAACATGCAGATTTTAGCATGCAAAGATGTATTTTATTACATAGGAAAACCATAGAAATAAATTATGAAATGTTTACCATTGTTTAATATATATCTTAGGTTTATAAATATATTTTTATTATATTTTTCTAGTGGGTACAAAAATTATAAAAATTCCTCTAACACAGAAAGGTATGTGCAGCTATTTCAGTGCGCAACAAAATGGTTTTATTTTTATAAAAATCATTACCAAACCAAATTAAACGATTCCAATTGGGTTTGATTCCTAACTCAAAATATTAAGTTCTAGAAGTGGAACCAACCAATTTGGACTTGTTGAAAAAGCATTATGATGTCGGGAAGACAGACCAGAATCCGTCATCCCGTATCAGCTTTGACACTCGATCTTATAAATTCAAAAAAACCATTCAAATCCCGTCCAAAAATTACATATTATACATTTCTGGAAACTAGACTCAACATAGAACATAATGAAAATAAGAATCGATCAAAAAAAATAAATTTTCATCAAGTTAAACATCGAACAATAAACGAGTACGAATCTGTCAGAAACTGTTATAATCAAAACTCAACCCTAACGTGTTCAACAAAGGGTTTAATGGTGAAAGCAAAGTTCCTTGACATGATACTAACCTTTAATTGGATGGAGATGGCTTGGTAATGGCTGGAAAATAAAAAAAAATTCGTGATGGGGGCTGCACTTGAGGTGCCGATCGGACCAGCAACAAGGGGAAGAAAGATTACGGTTTTTGATATAATAAATTTACACTCTGGCCCCCAAACTTGTAAAATGAGATGTCTTGAGCCGAAAGTTGAATAACATGACTTACAAGAATGACAAAGAGGTCCTTTAAGAATGCCAAATCGGGTCTAGGTTAAAAATACAAACTCTACAAGACATAAACCTTTTTAACAAAAAATTGCGGGCGTTACACCATCCTCTCATGAATGAGGAACCAAAACTGTTCAGTCGCTAGCATTCCCTAGGGAATGAACTATACAGTAATGTCAATTCTAACCCATAGACGTTACACGAGCCAAGATCTAGTCGCAATTGGATACATCTCATATAATAGAACAAACGAGACATGAATAGAACGATAAACGAGCCGAATGAATGTTTTCATTGATAAAGATAACCGAATAACTACAAGATGATTAATACATGCATACATACATATGGTTAAGCTCGATCCATCTCGTTGTGCATCTCGAGGCGGCCTATCATTCTAAAGAATCTGGCATGGTAACAATATGAAATTGTACGAATGGCATGGATCTCTAGGTCCATTCTCTAGGAAAGGCCTATTAATAACACACACTAGCGAATGGGCTTCCCAACTAGCGAATGGCCTCCCATTCGATAAACATGCTTAGCGAGTGGGCTCTCTAGTAGCGGATGAGCATCCATACGCGTGAGAAGTCTGCTGTAAAATATGTCGCCAAAATTTTCAAGAAGAGTGTCCCTCTTATTAGGAATATCCCAGAAAAATTTCGATTATGAAAATTTTTCTAAAATACCTTTGTTTTTATCAGGGACACCCATCTTCTATGTGGTACGGAAACCATCCACATTCACCAAACAATATCCTAATTCGCTGAAAGATCTCCTCAGACGCTAGAATGGTTCACATCCGCTGAATATGTATCTTCATTCGTTAGTCATTTGAACAAATGGGGTCACATTCGCTAGAATAGACCTCATTCGCTAAACAAGTTAATGAATAAGCTCATATGCCAAGGATGTAGCGTATGACTTAAGTAATTATCGAATGGCAAGATTAATTAGTGAATAACCAAAATCCATAGAGAATGGGCAATTGGAGTTGAATACTAGTGAATGGAGGTTGTTTGTGACGGTTACTTCGCCAGTAAACCATATCTTGCCAGAAAACTCAGTTATGGTGGCCGGAAAAACAGTTTTCATGGCCAGAATTGCCAAATCTTTATTAAATCATCAAATTAATACACCAAATCTTCAACGAAGCTTCGGATTTACATCAGGAACATGAATCAACCTTCAATTTCAACCATCATCCGCTGATTCGGTCAAATTTTGATCAAACACTAGCCATAGCACGATGAACACGTCTCGGATCAGGACTTAACAATGAATTAATGTATCAAGAGCGACCGTATGCTTTGATACCACTTGAGAAACCATATGAATGATCATCATGATTCAATATAGTTGGATCTAGTCTTTGTTATGATTGATTGTTAATGATTAGGTATATTGTGTCTAAGTGTGTATGTGTGTGTGTTGAGAGAGAAATTCGGCAGAGTAACGAGAGGAAAACGTGAATAATTCAGAACTTTTATATAGAAAATAGATACTGGGGTATATATAGGAGACAATGTCTCATTCGCTATGCACACATAGCGAATGAGCCACTTTCGCCATACTGTTCGCTAGACATTCCCCTAGCGAATGGCCTTATACGTTAGCATCTCATTCGTTAACTTCCTCTAACGAATGAGGAAACAAAACTGCTCATTCGCTAACAATCCCAAGCGAATGAACCTAATATTAATGTCAAAACTAACCCCTATACATTATATCTACTACAAAACTTGACAAAAAAAATAAACAAAGAACGAGACGACTAATTATGTATCAACATTGACTTATATACTTTAAGAAGTAATCTTCCAATTATCCTTACATTTATTAATCTAGTTTGTTAATTGGTAACTAATCAACATTTGATTAAACTAGTTCATTCTAATTTAGAAACAAACTAGATACCTCGAGTCTTGTTGGGTTTAAATTAATCAAGATTGATTGTGTTTTGGTGCATGATATAACATCATTCACAATGGAATCCCCATCCTATCCATATAAATGTACCATACTATCATACATTATCGAAATACAACATGAGTGTCAATTATGACACATAGTCATTAAATTATCATATATTACCAAAACGTCATAAAAGAGACAATAATCTCATTATGCTACCTTGGATTTCCACAATACCACATTCAACTCAACTATCAATGTACACATTAAACTACCATAAATTACCAAAACACCATAAATTGGTCAACATAATACGTACTCGTTGTGCCACCTTGGATTTCACAATACCACATACGTGTCAACTACGCACATAAGTGTTAAAACTATATATGTGATTATCTACCTGACAACATATTACGTCCAGTTGTCATACAAGTCAACTATCTCACATAAGCATTATGTGTATACTATTCCACGTATACTTTTATATACATATTTATTATCTAGTTGCATGTCACACCCTCAAAATCCACTAACGGAGTTTTACCGTCAGAGGGTGTGAACTAACAGGATCGGAATCATCAGTTATAATCAAACCATAAAATAAAGTTTCAAAACAATGAAAACATTTACGAGTAATTAAATGCGGAAGCGTAAAAACCTTTAATCTAAAGTTGCGTCACGCAGGACGACTTAAAACCAATGATAACCGTTAAAAATAAGTTTGCATAATAAAAGCGTTTTCAAGCAATGCATGTCCTAAACCGCGCGTCCGCCTCGGCTACCTGAGAATAACATACTAAAAGTGTCAACACAAGGTTGGTGAGTTCACAAGTTATGTAAAAATAAATGTTTAGCGTTTGCGTTCAGCGTTTTGCGTTACAGCGTTATGCGTTACAGCGTTTTGCGTTACAGATAGTGTTACGTCAATTATATATCTATAGGTAGCTAGCCTATAAAGCAAGTATTACTAAGTGTTCGACACCGAAGCTGACTCGTTTATTAAGTGCCTTGTCACCAGGTCCTCCAGACCATGGTACGTGTTAGCCAAAATTACACCCGCTAGACCTCCAGTCGAGTTTAGCGTTGGGTGGGGTTTGTCAAACCCAGTAGTACTACTCAACAGTGACTCGCTATTCTAAATATTAACCGGTTCGATGTGTAGGACTTCAAATGTTTCGTTTGCCACTTAGCCTTTACAAGTGATATATAATTTATAACAAAATCTTAAATGCGTTGTGGAGTATGTTATCTCCCCCAAGTGAAAAGCGTTTGAAAACAGTTTAAAGAGGGGAAAGTGAAACTCACTGTTTGCGAAGAATTTCCCAAATTAAATCACCAAGATGCGCGTCACAGAAAAACTCTCTCTAGCGTTCTAAAACAACAAAGAGATTTTTTTCTAAGTGTCAGAATATTATCGAGTCTCTAGACCCGACATAATACCTATGCACATAACATGTTTCGTGTTTCGTTTGTGAATCGTGTGTGACTTTAACAATGTATTTGTGATACGTTACATGTGTAAGCAATCATTTACGTGTCACGTATTCATAAAGTACATCACTAGCAATTACTTCCCGTAAGGGCAATTTGGTCAACACATAACAATTAACTAGCAACTATTCCCCATAAGAGCAATTTGGTCAAATTATGACAATCAATTAGCAGTTATTCCCCGCAAGGGTATTTTGGTCAAAACATAACAATTATATAGCAAGTATCATGTTTCATGCATTTCCACACAACTCAGCAGCTAGTTTCACCGAGACAGAAATCCTACTAGAAAGATTGTACTATTTCACCGATCATAGCATCTCAATTAATTTACCAAAAATCATCACAGAAGCATATATGTCTTAGGTTTCCAGAAAATATTTTATTATATTTTTATTCCACATAGTTTTCTCACAATCATCAAATCATTACAGCAAACTCATAACAGTCAAATTCATGCGCAACAGAATGTTTTTTGCAATTCCCGTTAAACGAAAAATCCAATAAATGCAAGACCACTTGGGTTAGGTTCCTAACTCAATGAGTCAACTTCCAGAAGTGGAACCAACCCAATTGGTCTCGTAGTTCATGAGATATAACATTTACAAAACAACCTAACAGCAGGTCTAACAGCTCAGCTTTGCACAACGTTTTTGTAAAATCATAAAAGTTAACCTTTACTTGTCCAAAAATTACAAATTCATACTCTATAGAAACTAGACTCAACCTAGTTTACTATAGTACCAATAATCCCATCCAATTTTCAAATTTACACTTCGTTACAGTCACTTAAACATCAAATACACATTCTGTCCAGAAACTGTTTGCATCTAAACTCAATATATTAACAACCTATGAACTATCATGCATTCATATAACACTCTAAACTCCATAAACACCATCCATGCACATCAATTACCCATTACATACATGATTAGGGTTTTTGTTTGAACTCCAATCATAGACACAACAATTAACATGCAACAGCATTCAATCTAGTTATCAAATCGTTATCCAATCAACAACAAATCATATTAACTATACATACATGAAATCGGTCAAGCTAGGGTTTTCAATTAACCCATTAAACATCAAAATCAAGCAATAAGGATGTAAAGGATGATCAATTATACCTTCCTAGCACCTAGTTCTTCAATCAAAAGCTTGAATTGAGGGTTGTATGTGTGTGTAAAGTTGACGGCAGCCAAGGGTTTGGGGTTAGAGGTTCCGATCGGGACTTGGGAGAATAATAATAATAGTTAGGGTTAAGTTATTAAGGATATATTTATAAACATAACAAGTTACACTCAAGTCCCTCCACTTTCAATTGTTATTTCTCTAACTCAACTAACTTAGTTCTTGTTTCTTGTCTAGCATTACACACAATATAATCAAGTAACACATATGTTAACACATAATTTTTACATACTTATTATGTTGACGTTTTTCGTTTATTCATCAACCGTTTACGTCAACTCGTTTGCATTTCGGTGCAAATCCCGAAAGACTACACATTTAGTAAGTGTTATGCGTCATTTAAACCCTAGTTTGAATGTAATGAAGTGTGCGTTATAGATTCAATGATCTTTAAGTTTGAATTGACGGAGTTGAGTTAACGGAGTTAACCTGAAATTGACGATTGTCACATTGCACCCATCTTGTGATCTCATAATTAACTAGGGCATCTCATTTGGTTATGATCAGGACATCTTATCCGATCTGGCTGCACTAACTTGCAATTTCATAACCAACTATGGCATCACATCTGGTTATATCATCTTGAGTGATCGTTTATTATTACACCAATCATATCAATCGTGTTATTATTATTATATACGTGATTATCTATCTGACAACATATAACTGTGTGATCATTTATTACCCTTATGAATTATTTTCCCACCTACACACAACCATATAGTCATTTATTACACACATAGTTATCCCCTCGACTGCCCCAAACCCTATGGTCACTTATTATTTAAATCACCAATTTAAATCACAACATAAATCACACTACAGATTATTGCATAAACTTACAGCATGAAATTATCATTCACCTTTATTTGAAATTGTTCCTTGTAACTGTATCCACTATGAGCTTAATACCCTAGCCTGATAAATAATCTGCCTGTCACACCTCGACTTGAGACCTAGAAGTGTGACCAACAGTTGGTACCTGTTTTGTAAATATATCAGAGTTACGGGATAATTTAGTGGAAAACTTTAAGTTATAAAATATTAATTTAAATTGAAAAATTACTTGAAAAGTAAATACCCGAGTATTAGTTTACAAAATATTATTTTTATATACAAGCATTTCATTATCAAAACTGAGCCATTTTGCAACACGAGCTTCTATCTCCATGATGACTCTAATCCTTGCTATTTTCTTATTGAACTTGATTACCTGCAAATGTGGGAAAAAATATGTCAGCTATATGCTGGTGAAATGTTTGACTCTAAAAGCATTTAAACTACTGTTATAATACAAATACAGTTTTCTGCACAAGCTCAGCGAAAACATTTATTTCTGGGATTTGCACCACTTCCATACACACACAATTCAAGATTTTTCCAAGCCACGTAGCCTCTGTTTGAAGAACTGATTATGACTGAACGTACAGTTATGTTTGGATCCAGACACATGTGTAATCGGTCTTGAGTTACTTTTATTTTCCATTTTGTACTATAAAGTTTTTATAGATCACGTGATCTCATGTCAATGTTTGACTGACTCTTTAAGACATAAAACCCGTTCATCTTATGGAGTATAAATATGTTTTGACTGTTTGTAAGGTTTAACGTACTCACTTGTACCGTTGGTGTTTGTTTGAAACCCTTCTTGATATGAATGATGTTAACCTATAAATAAATGGGTTTGTATAAATACGTGGATTGTGTTTCTTGATTAAGCTGCAGACCTTAAGTCTGGCTTTGATTGTCTTAACCTTGATAATTGCTACCGTTTTCATTTTTAGGAATGATATATTCTTCTTCAACAGCGGTCCAAGTTTCGTAGTTAAGGTCTTGCACGTAGGTCTCAAATTTATCCACCCACGAGGGATAATCTTCCATCTTCAGCAGCTTTGGGGGCTTGTTCGATGTCCCCATATCGTTATTGACATTCAAATTTTGTAGCAATGTTGATGGCTGAGACATGAACACGTTAAGATTCTCCATTGCTGAAAAATTTGGTCTAACACTTGCTAGTCAAACTTGGTCAACGTATAAGTTTGATATAGTTAATAGGTAAGTCTTGAACAGGTCGGCGTATAAGTGTAGGTGGTCAACGAATAAATTCTTGGTCAAAGCAACGTATAAGTATGGATGGTCAACAAAGTCAAGCGTATAAGATTCAAACTTATACGACGTATAAGTCTAAGACTTATACGCCGTATAAGATATACGTTAAGGAATGACTTATGCATTCTAACTTATGCGCTCCAACTTATGCGCCCATAATGATCTTGACAAACTTTTGACA
Organism: Bidens hawaiensis; assembly: GCF_021521415.1. Lineage (NCBI taxonomy): Eukaryota > Viridiplantae > Streptophyta > Magnoliopsida > Asterales > Asteraceae > Bidens > Bidens hawaiensis. The sequence continues at coordinate 37,723 of NW_027497170.1, read as the reverse complement.
TTTTAGCAATGATTTCCTTGGTGAAATGACTTGAATTTTTGAATGGTTTACCATGACATGTAAGATTCATAATGTGAGAGTTTAGTGAAAATTTGACAGTGAAATCTTGAGATATGTATAAAAGACTTCAAACTTCAATGAAACTATGTGTTTTTCAAGAAAATAACGAGCCTATTCTCTAATACCACTTGAAAGTACGTGATGTTGACGTAGATGTACGTAGGATCGATGTTGTGTTATTGGCTTTAACCTTCAAGTGCGGAATCCATCAAAGTAGAAAACACAAAACTAACTTTAAAGTCCATTTCGTTAACTTCAATAATCAATACAAGAAGATATGACAATATTCAAGCTCTTTCTCCCTCTAGACAATACTTTCTCTCTCTAGAAATCACCAAAAACTCTCTAAACCCAACACATAAGTCTAGAACTATATATAGACATCACAAGACAGCCTAGGGGCGCATAAGTCTTATACGGTGCATATCCCTAAGGACTTATGCGCTGGTTCTAACAAACATTACAAAATATGACATTTAAGCATACAAAAACTACTATAAGACCCTAGCAAAAGACATTATGCTTCTAAATGGGCATTATCAACACATCACTTGTAACTAAATCAAGCGTTACCATGTCGGCTTGAGACACGACATTCTCAAAAGTTGAATGGCTAACTGGATTAACCAAACTCCTTACTTTTGGGGCTAAACCCCAAATATAGCGTTCGATATGCTTAGATTCTGGAGTTACCAACCATGGCACCAGGCGAGCCAGTTCGTTAAAACGGTTTGTGTACCCCAAGTGATCCGCTCCCTTCATTTCCAAACTCCATAGTTAGTGTTCTAATTTCTGTATTTCATTCCTTGAAAAAAAAATGTTCCAACATCAGGGTTTTAAGTTCTGCCAAGTCATGCGGTTGATTACCTCTTGCCCCCGAATTTGCACCGTAGTATTCCACCACATTAAAGCGTGGTCAAAAAATGTACATGTAGCATATTTAACAATATAATCCAGTGGGCAGTTACTAATATTGATAACGTAGATTGTACTATTTCACCGATCATAGCATCTCAATTAATTTACCAAAAATCATCACAGAAGCATATATGTCTTAGGTTTCCAGAAAATATTTTATTATATTTTTATTCCACATAGTTTTCTCACAATCATCAAATCATTACAGCAAACTCATAACAGTCAAATTCATGCGCAACAGAATGTTATTTGCAATTCCCGTTAAACGAAAAATCCAATAAATGCAAGACCACTTGGGTTAGGTTCCTAACTCAATGAGTCAACTTCCAGAAGTGGAACCAACCCAATTGGTCTCGTAGTTCATGAGATATAACATTTACAAAACAACCTAACAGCAGGTCTAACAGCTCAGCTTTGCACAACGTTTTTGTAAAATCATAAAAGTTAACCTTTACTTGTCCAAAAATTACAAATTCATACTCTATAGAAACTAGACTCAACCTAGTTTACTATAGTACCAATAATCCCAACCAATTTTCAAATTTACACTTTGTTACAGTCACTTAAACATCAAATACACATTCTGTCCAGAAACTGTTTGCATCTAAACTCAATATATTAACAACCTATGAACTATCATGCATTCATATAACACTCTAAACTCCATAAACACCATCCATGCACATCAATTACCCATTACATACATGATTAGGGTTTTTGTTTGAACTCCAATCATAGACACAACAATTAACATGCAACAACATTCAATCTAGTTATCAAATCGTTATCCAATCAACAACAAATCATATTAACTATACATACATGAAATCGGTCAAGCTAGGGTTTTCAATTAACCCATTAAACATAAAAATCAAGCAATAAGGATGTAAAGGATGATCAATTATACCTTCCTAGCACCTAGTTCTTCAATCAAAAGCTTGAATTGAGGGTTGTATGTGTGTGTAAAGTCGACGGCAGCCAAGGGTTTGGGGTTAGAGGTTCCGATCGGGACTTGGGAGAATAATAATAATAGTTAGAGTTAAGTTATTAAGGATATATTTATAAACATAACAAGTTACACTCAAGTCCCTCCACTTTCAATTGTTGTTTCTCTAACTCAACTAACTTAGTTCTTATTTCTTGTCTAGCATTACACACAATATAATCAAGTAACACATATGTTAACACATAATTTTTACATAATTATTATGTTGACATTTTTCGTTTATTCATCAACCGTTTGCGTCAACTAGTTTGCGTTTCGGTGCAAATCCCAAAGACTATACATGTGGTAAGTGTTAAGCGTCATTTAAACCCTAGTTTAAATGTAATGAAGTGTGCATTATAGATTCAATGATCTTTAAGTTTGAATTGACGGAGTTGAGTTAACGGAGTTAACCTGAAATTGACGATTGTCACATCATTCTCATGTTAAAGAATTTTCGTCCCGAAAATTTGAGTCAAGTCGTGATGAGTGTCTGAAAGGATAAAAAACAAATTTTAGTTTGTCATATCATCCCCTAGTAGAAAGAAATTTCGTCCCGAAATTTAATTCATACCTCCGGTGATGTCTGACGGTTTGCCGGGTTTCGCGGTTTTCTGTGTTTGGTTAGCCCTTCAAAAAGGTGAGGATACTTTTTCATCATTTGATCCTCGCGTTCCCACGTGAACTCCGGTCCACGTCTCTAGTTCCAACGAACCTTAACGATTGGAATTTTGCTGTGCTTGAGCGTCTTGGTTTCCCAATCCAAAACCTCGACTGGTTCCTCAATGAAACGTAACTGTTCATCAACTTGCAGTTCCTCCAAAGGGACTACTTGGGTTTCATCAGATAGGCATTTCTTCAAATTGGACACGTGGAATACATTGTGTACGCCACCGAGTTCCGTTGGTAGGTCCAGTCGGTACGCCACCGGACCAATGCGCTCAGTTATCCGGTAAGGACCAACATATCGTGGGTTGAGTTTGTTTGGCTTACCAAAGCGAACCACACCTTTCCAAGGTGAGACTTTGAGTAACACTCGATCGTTCACTTTGAAATTCGAGAGGTTTTCGGCGCTTGTCGGCGTAACTCTTTTGGCGATCTCGTGCTGCTGCCATGCGATTTCGGATTTAAACAATCTTTTTCGAAGTTTCGAGTACCAGTTCCGGACCAGTGATTTGGCTGTCACCCACCTCTGCCCAGCAGAGTGGTGATCGACACTTCCGTCTGTACAGCGCTTCAAACGGCGCTGCTTTAATACTTGCGTAGTAGCTGTTATTATACGAAAATTCTACCAAAGGTAAGTGAGGTTCCCAACTTTTTCCGAAATCCAATACGCAGGCACGCAACATATCCTCCAGGGTCTGAATAGTTCGTTCACTTTGCCCATCCGTCTGAGGATGGTATGCTGTGCTCATATCAAGACGGGTTCCTAGCGCGCTTTGCAGCGACTTCCAAAAGTGCGACGTGAAACGGGAATCTCGATCGGAAATGATCGAGACAGGTACTCCGTGTCTAGACACCACTTCTTTCATGTAAACACGAGTTAGTCTTTCAATTTTGTCCGATTCCTTAATCGCTAAGAAGTGTGCAGACTTAGTCAACCGGTCAACGATCACCCAAATGGTATCGCATCCCGTCGGTGTCTTAGGTAAACCCGTAATAAAATCCATTGAGATGTGTTCCCATTTCCACATTGGGAGTTCCGGTTGTTGCAGTATACCAGATGGTTTCTGGTATTCTATCTTGACTCTGGCACAAGTCAAGCATTTGCTCACGTAGGTGGCAATGTCTGCTTTCATGTTCGGCCACCAGTAAAGTGCCTTTAAATCATGATACATTTTATCTGAGCCAGGGTGGATAGAATATCGGGACTTATGTGCTTCGTCCATCACTAGAGTTCTCAACTCTCCGAATCGTGGAACCCAAATCCGGTTCTCAAAATATCGGACCCCGTCCGATCTGGTTTCAAGTTGCTTGTTCATGCCCCGCATGAGTTCCGATGGAAGATTGTCATCTTTCAAAGCTTCAAGTTGCGCATCGCGAATCTGATCGGATAAGCTGGCATGAATCGTGAGTTGCAATGCTCTCACCCGTCTGGGTTTATCTGTTTCTTTTCTGCTGATGGCGTCGGCTACCACATTGGCCTTGCCAGGGTGGTACTTGATAGCACAATCATAATCTTTGAGCAGCTCGACCCAACGACGCTGTCGCATGTTCAGCTCCTTCTGATCGTAGATATGCTGGAGACTCTTGTGGTCGGTGTAAATGGTAAACTTGGTACCGTACAAGTAATGCCTCCATATCTTAAGAGCGAACACCACAGCTCCAGTTCCAAATCATGGGTCGTGTAGTTCTTCTCGTGAACCCGTAGTTGTCGAGAGGCGTAAGCTATAACCTTCTCGAGTTGCATCAGCACACAACCGAGACCTTGTATAGATGCGTCACAGTGTACCTCGAAATTTTCCGTTCCCTCGGGGAGGGCTAGAATAGGGGCGCTGCAGAGTTTGGTTTTCAATAGTTGAAAAGCGGATTCTTGCGCATCACCCCAATTGTACTTAGTACCTTTGTGAGTCAAAGCGGTGAGGGGTTGAGCAATCTTTGAAAATCCCTCGATGAAACGCCGGTAGTAGCCGGCCAGTCCTAGGAATTGTCGCACCTCAGTCGGAGTCTTAGGTGCTTCCAAGTTTTTGATGGCCTCTACCTTACCGGGATCGACATGGATACCATTCTCGTTAAATCACATGCCCTAAAAAGTGAACCTCGCGAAGCCAAAATTCACACTTCGAGAGTTTAGCATACAGTTGTTCCTTCTTCAATAATTCCAGAATTACCCTTAAGTGCTCTTCGTGGTCAGCTTCGTTCTTGGAGTAGACGAGAATATCATCAATGAAAACAATCACAAACTTGTCGAGGTACGCCTAGCATACTCGGTTCATGAGATCCATAAATACGGCTGGTGCGTTGGTTAAGCCAAAAGGCATAACCGAAAACTCGTAGTGACCATACCGTGTTCTGAAGGCCGTCTTTGAAATATCTTCTTCGCGCACTCACAGTTGGTGGTAACCGGATCGCAGATCGATCTTCGAGTAGTAACTCAATCCTTGAAGCTGGTCAAACAAATCATCGATTCGGGGTAAAGGATAACGGTTCTTGACCGTCACCTTGTTCAACTCCCGGTAGTCGATACACATGCGGAAAGTCCCGTCTTTCTTTCGAACAAACAAGACAGGGGCTCCCCATGGTGATGAGCTAGGTCGGATAAAACCCTTATCCAACAAATCTTGCAACTGAGTGGACAACTCCTGAAGTTCCGCCGGTGCGAGCCGATACGGGGCTTGTGCTATGGGTGCTGCACCGGGTGTCAACTCGATTTGGAATTCGACTTGACGAATAGGAGGGAGTCCGGGAAAATCCTCCGGGAAAACTTCTGGAAAATCTCGTACAACCGGTATATCTTCAATTCGTTTCTCCTCCGCGGGTTTCTCAACAATCTGCGCCAAAATTGCCGGATGACCCTTTCGTAGATACTTATGCCCCTTCATAAGGGTAATGATGCTGGTGGTCATGCCGCTCCTCTCACCTCGGACCGAAATGATCTCGCCGGAAGGGGTAGAAATGTGAACTATCTTGTCGTGACATATAATCTCCGCTCGGTTCTCGGATAACCAGTCCATGCCGACAACGACATCGAAACTACTAAGCGTAAAAGGAATAAGGTCGATATCAAAAATATGACCTGACAGTTTTAACTTACATCCCGCAAGTACATGAGTCGTTACTATAGTCTTACCTTCAGCTAATTCAACAGGAAACTTAGCATCTAACGGAGTTGGAGTTAAGTCAAGAGTTGGCTAAAGGCTTTCGACACAAAACTCCTATCAGCTCCAGTGTCAAACAATACAGAAGCAAATAAATCGTTCACAGGGAACTTACCAGTCACCACGTGCGGATCATTGCGGGCTTGACCCGACCCAATCACAAAAGCTCTTCCTTTGCCATTGCTTCCACCATTACTGCCACTTTCATTACCCCCATTGTTGTCGTTCTGTTTCATCTTGGGACAATCCTTCCTGAAATGACCTTCCTGCCCACATTCGTAACATCCCTTCGTCGTCATAGGTGGTTTAGGAGCACCCGTTGCAGCAAGGTCTCCTCTACACTCCTTCGCCTGGTGACCCATCTTTCCGCATCTCTGACACTTGACACGGTTACACGGGCCAACATGATGATAGTTGCACCTATTGCACTTCGGATGTTTCCCAGCATATCCGCTCGAACCCTGCCCGCTACTATTGTTATTGTTGTTGTGACTTTGATTGTTAAAGCTCCGAGTGAATTCGGGCTTACGGTAGTGTTGTTGCGGTGGGAGGTTTGAGGACGAGGATCTGGTGTTGTCAAACTTCCTCTTTCCGCTGCTCGGGATGTTGTTGCTGTGGTTGTCATTACTCGGGTTGTAACGGGCTTTAGTGGTTGAACCCCTAGGTGGTAACGCACCTTGGGTCACAGCCTGATCCGTCAGTTTGTGAGCTAGACGGATCGCTTGTTGTATCGTGGCCGGTCTGGAAGACGTCACCATGTCCTGAATCTGCGGTGCTAACCCATCGATGTACATTTCAATCCTCTTACTCGGCGGATCCACCATCCGCGGACACATCACAGCCAACTCGTGAGAACGAGTAGTGTAGGCTTCAATTTCCGAGCCCACCATCTTCAGTGACAAGAATTCTGACTCTAACTTCGAAATCTCTTCTCTCGGACAGTACTCCTCTCGCATCATGTTTTTGAACTCCTCCCAGTTCATAGCATTAGCCAGTTCCAATCCAAGGATCTCCACGTTTGAATTCCACCAAGTGAGGGCAGAATCCTCAAGTGTTCCAGCAGCAAATTTGACCCTACTGGCAGGGGGACAATTGCACATCTCAAATGCCGACTCAGCCTTCTCAGCCCAACACAGGAAGCCTATAGCTCCCTCAGTGCCCTTAAACGTACTGGGCTTGCAGTCAAGGTAGTTCTTGAATGTACACGTTCCACTTGGACCTCCAGCTTGATTCTGAACGTGTGCGGCTAAAGCGGCCGCTGCATGGTCGTTTAGCAGAGTTTGGAGTTCAGCTGCAGTCAAGTTGATGCTACCACGTCCATGTCCAGCGTTTCTTCCAGCCATTTCCTAGAATCACAGTATAAAATGTTAAACATGAATTTTTCTTTTATATACAACACACCATACATGTAATAAAAAGATAGGTAAGAAAGAAATAAGAAACAACATCACATCTCAACCACATATTAATCTAATTAATAATTCATGATTAAAACCATTGTATTCGCTACAAAGTATTTCCAATCAATCCTTAAAATCATAGAAAAATAATAGTTTGGATGGAGACAACCCCTCCATCTAGGTGTCATCATCACTAGATGTTATCATCTGAGGACACCTCCGAGTGTGCCTCCTCCTCAGCCGGTTCTTCCTCCGGTTCTCCTTCGGGTTCCTCCTCGGGATCTTCCTCGGGATCCTCCTCAGGCTCCTCTTCGGGATCTTCTTCAGGTTCGGCCTCAGGCTCCGCCTCAGGCTCGGCCTCAGGCTCGGCTGCGTTCTGAGTAAGTTGCATTTGTAAGACATCGCAACGCTCTAGAGCTATCTCGGTTCGGGTCCTTGCTACTTGGAGTTGCTCTTGCAAGTCTATCATCTCGGCTTGCATCTTCCTCGTAATCTTCATTTGTTGATCACTAGCTTTTTGCATTTCCTTCATTGCCGCTTCCATGCGGGCAATCTCCTCCTTAGTCTCGGTTCCGATTTTTAATAGTCCGGAAACGTTCGCTCTCGTATAGCGCATGTAACCCACGTCACGCTCCAAGCATGAAACAACAGCTGCGAGAACTCGCTCTACAGGTTCGGTTATGGGTGGTAGGGTGTTGGGATAAGCAGGATGGTTCTGGTGAGGTAACGGGGGAACTTGTTCACGATAGACCATACGTCTGATCATGTTAGGGTACCAATCCCAGCTAACGTCGTTTTCGTATATGCCTCCGGATAAGCAGTACCTCTTCGGTGCGGGAGTTTCGAGTTCCGGGACTACTCGGGGTGGCGATGCGGTAGGTAATTGCGGTTCCTTCCCGTGAGCGTGAGTCATTGGATCGGATGATGATGAGGGTGGCGTCGACATTCCTACAGGTAAGCCGTGTATGCGCGCGCGTATGAGTGAAAGAGGTAAAGAGATAGGATAACAAAGATTACACAAATCTATGCAGTGCGTATCATTATAACTAATGGGTCGTCGCGGTTATAGTCTAGTATGCATGCAGCTTCTAGTTCGCTATAACCAATGGCTCTGATACCAATCTGTCACACCCTCAAAATCCACTAACGGAGTTTTTACCGTCAGAGGGTGTGAACTAACAGGATCAGAATCATCAGTTACAATCAAACCATAAAATAAAGTTTCAAAACCATGGAAACGTTTACGAGTAATTAAATGCGGAAGCGTAAAAACATTTAATCTAAAGTTGCGTCACGCAGGACGACTTAAAACCAATGATAACCGTTAAAAATAAGTTTGCATAATAAAAGCGTTTTCAAGCAATGCATGTCCTAAACCGCGCGTCCGCCTCGGCTACCTGAGAATAACATACTAAAAGTGTCAACACAAGGTTGGTGAGTTCACAAGTTATGTAAAAATAAATGTTTAGCGTTTGCGTTCAGCGTTTTGCGTTACAGCGTTATGCGTTACAGCGTTTTGCGTTACAGATAGTGTTACGTCAATTATATATCTATAGGTAGCTAGCCTATAAAGCAAGTATTACTAAGTGTTCGACACCGAAGCTGACTCGTTTATTAAGTGCCTTGTCACCAGGTCCTCCAGACCATGGTACGTGTTAGCCAAAATTACACCCGCTAGACCTCCAGTCGAGTTTAGCGTTGGGTGGGGTTTGTCAAACCCAGTAGTACTACTCAACAGTGACTCGCTATTCTAAATATTAACCGGTTCGATGTGTAGGACTTCAAATGTTTCGTTTGCCACTTAGCCTTTACAAGTGATATATAATTTATAACAAAATCTTAAATGCGTTGTGGAGTATGTTATCTCCCCCAAGTGAAAAGCGTTTGAAAACAGTTTAAAGAGGGGAAAGTGAAACTCACTGTTTGCGAAGAATTTCCCAAATTAAATCACCAAGATGCGCGTCACAGAAAAACTCTCTCTAGCGTTCTAAAACAACAAAGAGATTTTTTTCTAAGTGTCGGAATATTATCGAGTCTCTAGACCCGACATAATACCTATGCAGATAACATGTTTCGTGTTTCGTTTGTGAATCGTGTGTGACTTTAACAATGTATTTGTGATACGTTACATGTGTAAGCAATCATTTACGTGTCACGTATTCATAAAGTACATCACTAGCAATTACTTCCCGTAAGGGCAATTTGGTCAACACATAACAATTAACTAGCAACTATTCCCCATAAGGGCAATTTGGTCAAATTATGACAATCAATTAGCAGTTATTCCCCGCAAGGGTATTTTGGTCAAAACATAACAATTATATAGCAAGTATCATGTTTCATGCATTTCCACACAACTCAGCAGCTAGTTTCACCGAGACAGAAATCCTACTAGAAAGATTGTACTATTTCAACGATCATAGCATCTCAATTAATTTACCAAAAATCATCACAGAAGCATATATGTCTTAGGTTTCCAGAAAATATTTTATTATATTTTTATTCCACATAGTTTTCTCACAATCATCAAATCATTACAGCAAACTCATAACAGTCAAATTCATGCGCAACAGAATGTTTTTTGCAATTCCCGTTAAACGAAAAATCCAATAAATGCAAGACCACTTGGGTTAGGTTCCTAACTCAATGGGTCAACTTCCAGAAGTGGAACCAACCCAATTGGTCTCGTAGTTCATGAGATATAACATTTACAAAACAACCTAACAGCAGGTCTAACAGCTCAGCTTTGCACAACGTTTTTGTAAAATCATAAAAGTTAACCTTTACTTGTCCAAAAATTACAAATTCATACTCTATAGAAACTAGACTCAACCTAGTTTACTATAGTACCAATAATCCCATCCAATTTTCAAATTTACACTTCGTTACAGTCACTTAAACATCAAATACACATTCTGTCCAGAAACTGTTTGCATCTAAACTCAATATATTAACAACCTATGAACTATCATGCATTCATATAACACTCTAAACTCCATAAACACCATCCATGCACATCAATTACCCATTACATACATGATTAGGGTTTTTGTTTGAACTCCAATCATAGACACAACAATTAACATGCAACAGCATTCAATCTAGTTATCAAATCGTTATCCAATCAACAACAAATCATATTAACTATACATACATGAAATCGGTCAAGCTAGGGTTTTCAATTAACCCATTAAACATCAAAATCAAGCAATAAGGATGTAAAGGATGATCAATTATACCTTCCTAGCACCTAGTTCTTCAATCAAAAGCTTGAATTGAGGGTTGTATGTGTGTGTAAAGTTGACGGCAGCCAAGGGTTTGGGGTTAGAGGTTCCGATCGGGACTTGGGAGAATAATAATAATAGTTAGGGTTAAGTTATTAAGGATATATTTATAAACATAACAAGTTACACTCAAGTCCCTCCACTTTCAATTGTTATTTCTCTAACTCAACTAACTTAGTTCTTGTTTCTTGTCTAGCATTACACACAATATAATCAAGTAACACATATGTTAACACATAATTTTTACATAATTATTATGTTGACGTTTTTCGTTTATTCATCAACCGTTTACGTCAACTCGTTTGCATTTCGGTGCAAATCCCGAAAGACTACACATTTAGTAAGTGTTATGCGTCATTTAAACCCTAGTTTGAATGTAATGAAGTGTGCGTTATAGATTCAATGATCTTTAAGTTTGAATTGACGGAGTTGAGTTAACGGAGTTAACCTGAAATTGACGATTGTCACATTGCACCCATCTTGTGATCTCATAATTAACTAGGGCATCTCATTTGGTTATGATCAGGACATCTTATCCGATCTGGCTGCACTAACTTGCAATTTCATAACCAACTATGGCATCACATCTGGTTATATCATCTTGAGTGATCGTTTATTATTACACCAATCATATCAATCGTGTTATTATTATTATATACGTGATTATCTATCTGACAACATATAACTGTGTGATCATTTATTACCCTTATGAATTATTTTCCCACCTACACACAACCATATAGTCATTTATTACACACATAGTTATCCCCTCGACTGCCCCAAACCCTATGGTCACTTATTATTTAAATCACCAATTTAAATCACAACATAAATCACACTACAGATTATTGCATAAACTTACAGCATGAAATTATCATTCACCTTTATTTGAAATTGTTCCTTGTAACTGTATCCACTATGAGCTTAATACCCTAGCCTGATAAATAATCTGCCTGTCACACCTCGACTTGAGACCTAGAAGTGTGACCAACAGTTGGTACCTGTTTTGTAAATATATCAGAGTTACGGGATAATTTAGTGGAAAACTTTAAGTTATAAAATATTAATTTAAATTGAAAAATTACTTGAAAAGTAAATACCCGAGTATTAGTTTACAAAATATTATTTTTATATACAAGCATTTCATTATCAAAACTGAGCCATTTTGCAACACGAGCTTCTATCTCCATGATGACTCTAATCCTTGCTATTTTCTTATTGAACTTGATTACCTGCAAATGTGGGAAAAAATATGTCAGCTATATGCTGGTGAAATGTTTGACTCTAAAAGCATTTAAACTACTGTTATAATACAAATACAGTTTTCTGCACAAGCTCAGCGAAAACATTTATTTCTGGGATTTGCACCACTTCCATACACACACAATTCAAGATTTTTCCAAGCCACGTAGCCTCTGTTTGAAGAACTGATTATGACTGAACGTACAGTTATGTTTGGATCCAGACACATGTGTAATCGGTCTTGAGTTACTTTTATTTTCCATTTTGTACTATAAAGTTTTTATAGATCACGTGATCTCATGTCAATGTTTGACTGACTCTTTAAGACATAAAACCCGTTCATCTTATGGAGTATAAATATGTTTTGACTGTTTGTAAGGTTTAACGTACTCACTTGTACCGTTGGTGTTTGTTTGAAACCCTTCTTGATATGAATGATGTTAACCTATAAATAAATGGGTTTGTATAAATACGTGGATTGTGTTTCTTGATTAAGCTGCAGACCTTAAGTCTGGCTTTGATTGTCTTAACCTTGATAATTGCTACCGTTTTCATTTTTAGGAATGATATATTCTTCTTCAACAGCGGTCCAAGTTTCGTAGTTAAGGTCTTGCACGTAGGTCTCAAATTTATCCACCCACGAGGGATAATCTTCCATCTTCAGCAGCTTTGGGGGCTTGTTCGATGTCCCCATATCGTTATTGACATTCAAATTTTGTAGCAATGTTGATGGCTGAGACATGAACACGTTAAGATTCTCCATTGCTGAAAAATTTGGTCTAACACTTGCTAGTCAAACTTGGTCAACGTATAAGTTTGATATAGTTAATAGGTAAGTCTTGAACAGGTCGGCGTATAAGTGTAGGTGGTCAACGAATAAATTCTTGGTCAAAGCAACGTATAAGTATGGATGGTCAACAAAGTCAAGCGTATAAGATTCAAACTTATACGACGTATAAGTCTAAGACTTATACGCCGTATAAGATATACGTTAAGGAATGACTTATGCATTCTAACTTATGCGCTCCAACTTATGCGCCCATAATGATCTTGACAAACTTTTGACATTTTAGCAATGATTTCCTTGGTGAAATGACTTGAATTTTTGAATGGTTTACCATGACATGTAAGATTCATAATGTGAGAGTTTAGTGAAAATTTGACAGTGAAATCTTGAGATATGTATAAAAGACTTCAAACTTCAATGAAACTTTGTGTTTTTCAAGAAAATAACGAGCCTATTCTCTAATACCACTTGAAAGTACGTGATGTTGACGTAGATGTACGTAGGATCGATGTTGTGTTATTGGCTTTAACCTTCAAGTGCGGAATCCATCAAAGTAGAAAACACAAAACTAACTTTAAAGTCCATTTCGTTAACTTCAATAATCAATACAAGAAGATATGACAATATTCAAGCTCTTTCTCCCTCTAGACAATACTTTCTCTCTCTAGAAATCACCAAAAACTCTCTAAACCCAACACATAAGTCTAGAACTATATATAGACATCACAAGACAGCCTAGGGGCGCATAAGTCTTATACGGTGCATATCCCTAAGGACTTATGCGCTGGTTCTAACAAACATTACAAAATATGACATTTAAGCATACAAAAACTACTATAAGACCCTAGCAAAAGACATTATGCTTCTAAATGGGCATTATCAACACATCACTTGTAACTAAATCAAGCGTTACCATGTCGGCTTGAGACACGACATTCTCAAAAGTTGAATGGCTAACTGGATTAACCAAACTCCTTACTTTTGGGGCTAAACCCCAAATATAGCGTTCGATATGCTTAGATTCTGGAGTTACCAACCATGGCACCAGGCGAGCCAGTTCGTTAAAACGGTTTGTGTACCCCAAGTGATCCGCTCCCTTCATTTCCAAACTCCATAGTTAGTGTTCTAATTTCTGTATTTCATTCCTTGAAAAAAAAATGTTCCAACATCAGGGTTTTAAGTTCTGCCAAGTCATGCGGTTGATTACCTCTTGCCCCCGAATTTGCACCGTAGTATTCCACCACATTAAAGCGTGGTCAAAAAATGTACATGTAGCATATTTAACAATATAATCCAGTGGGCAGTTACTAATATTGATAACGTAGATTGTACTATTTCACCGATCATAGCATCTCAATTAATTTACCAAAAATCATCACAGAAGCATATATGTCTTAGGTTTCCAGAAAATATTTTATTATATTTTTATTCCACATAGTTTTCTCACAATCATCAAATCATTACAGCAAACTCATAACAGTCAAATTCATGCGCAACAGAATGTTATTTGCAATTCCCGTTAAACGAAAAATCCAATAAATGCAAGACCACTTGGGTTAGGTTCCTAACTCAATGAGTCAACTTCCAGAAGTGGAACCAACCCAATTGGTCTCGTAGTTCATGAGATATAACATTTACAAAACAACCTAACAGCAGGTCTAACAGCTCAGCTTTGCACAACGTTTTTGTAAAATCATAAAAGTTAACCTTTACTTGTCCAAAAATTACAAATTCATACTCTATAGAAACTAGACTCAACCTAGTTTACTATAGTACCAATAATCCCAACCAATTTTCAAATTTACACTTCGTTACAGTCACTTAAACATCAAATACACATTCTGTCCAGAAACTGTTTGCATCTAAACTCAATATATTAACAACCTATGAACTATCATGCATTCATATAACACTCTAAACTCCATAAACACCATCCATGCACATCAATTACCCATTACATACATGATTAGGGTTTTTGTTTGAACTCCAATCATAGACACAACAATTAACATGCAACAACATTCAATCTAGTTATCAAATCGTTATCCAATCAACAACAAATCATATTAACTATACATACATGAAATCGGTCAAGCTAGGGTTTTCAATTAACCCATTAAACATAAAAATCAAGCAATAAGGATGTAAAGGATGATCAATTATACCTTCCTAGCACCTAGTTCTTCAATCAAAAGCTTGAATTGAGGGTTGTATGTGTGTGTAAAGTCGACGGCAGCCAAGGGTTTGGGGTTAGAGGTTCCGATCGGGACTTGGGAGAATAATAATAATAGTTAGAGTTAAGTTATTAAGGATATATTTATAAACATAACAAGTTACACTCAAGTCCCTCCACTTTCAATTGTTGTTTCTCTAACTCAACTAACTTAGTTCTTATTTCTTGTCTAGCATTACACACAATATAATCAAGTAACACATATGTTAACACATAATTTTTACATAATTATTATGTTGACATTTTTCGTTTATTCATCAACCGTTTGCGTCAACTAGTTTGCGTTTCGGTGCAAATCCCGAAAGACTATACATGTGGTAAGTGTTAAGCGTCATTTAAACCCTAGTTTAAATGTAATGAAGTGTGCATTATAGATTCAATGATCTTTAAGTTTGAATTGACGGAGTTGAGTTAACGGAGTTAACCTGAAATTGACGGTTGTCACATCATTCCCATGTTAAAGAATTTTCGTCCCGAAAATTTGAGTCAAGTCGTGATGAGTGTCTGAAAGGATAAAAAACAAATTTTAGTTTGTCATATCATCCCCTAGTAGAAAGAAATTTCGTCCCGAAATTTAATTCATACCTCCGGTGATGTCTGACGGTTTGCCGGGTTTCGCGGTTTTCTGTGTTTGGTTAGCCCTTCAAAAAGGTGAGGATACTTTTTCATCATTTGATCCTCGCGTTCCCACGTGAACTCCGGTCCACGTCTCTAGTTCCAACGAACCTTAACGATTGGAATTTTGCTGTGCTTGAGCGTCTTGGTTTCCCAATCCAAAACCTCGACTGGTTCCTCAATGAAACGTAACTGTTCATCAACTTGCAGTTCCTCCAAAGGGACTACTTGGGTTTCATCAGATAGGCATTTCTTCAAATTGGACACGTGGAATACATTGTGTACGCCACCGAGTTCCGTTGGTAGGTCCAGTCGGTACGCCACCGGACCAATGCGCTCAGTTATCCGGTAAGGACCAACATATCGTGGGTTGAGTTTGTTTGGCTTACCAAAGCGAACCACACCTTTCCAAGGTGAGACTTTGAGTAACACTCGATCGTTCACTTTGAAATTCGAGAGGTTTTCGGCGCAACTCTTTTGGCGATCTCGTGCTGCTGCCATGCGATTTCGGATTTAAACAATCTTTTTCGAAGTTTCGAGTACCAGTTCCGGACCAGTGATTTGGCTGTCACCCACCTCTGCCCAGCAGAGTGGTGATCGACACTTCCGTCTGTACAGCGCTTCAAACGGCGCTGCTTTAATACTTGCGTGGTAGCTGTTATTATACGAAAATTCTACCAAAGGTAAGTGAGGTTCCCAACTTTTTCCGAAATCCAATACGCAGGCACGCAACATATCCTCCAGGGTCTGAATAGTTCGTTCACTTTGCCCATCCGTCTGAGGATGGTATGCTGTGCTCATATCAAGACGGGTTCCTAGCGCGCTTTGCAGCGACTTCCAAAAGTGCGACGTGAAACGGGAATCTCGATCGGAAATGATCGAGACAGGTACTCCGTGTCTAGACACCACTTCTTTCATGTAAACACGAGTTAGTCTTTCAATTTTGTCCGATTCCTTAATCGCTAAGAAGTGTGCAGACTTAGTCAACCGGTCAACGATCACCCAAATGGTATCGCATCCCGTCGGTGTCTTAGGTAAACCCGTAATAAAATCCATTGAGATGTGTTCCCATTTCCACATTGGGAGTTCCGGTTGTTGCAGTATACCAGATGGTTTCTGGTATTCTATCTTGACTCTGGCACAAGTCAAGCATTTGCTCACGTAGGTGGCAATGTCTGCTTTCATGTTCGGCCACCAGTAAAGTGCCTTTAAATCATGATACATTTTATCTGAGCCAGGGTGGATAGAATATCGGGACTTATGTGCTTCGTCCATCACTAGAGTTCTCAACTCTCCGAATCGTGGAACCCAAATCCGGTTCTCAAAATATCGGACCCCGTCCGATCTGGTTTCAAGTTGCTTGTTCATGCCCCGCATGAGTTCCGATGGAAGATTGTCATCTTTCAAAGCTTCAAGTTGCGCATCGCGAATCTGATCGGATAAGCTGGCATGAATCGTGAGTTGCAATGCTCTCACCCGTCTGGGTTTATCTGTTTCTTTTCTGCTGATGGCGTCGGCTACCACATTGGCCTTGCCAGGGTGGTACTTGATAGCACAATCATAATCTTTGAGCAGCTCGACCCAACGACGCTGTCGCATGTTCAGCTCCTTCTGATCGTAGATATGCTGGAGACTCTTGTGGTCGGTGTAAATGGTAAACTTGGTACCGTACAAGTAATGCCTCCATATCTTAAGAGCGAACACCACAGCTCCAAGTTCCAAATCATGGGTCGTGTAGTTCTTCTCGTGAACCCGTAGTTGTCGAGAGGCGTAAGCTATAACCTTCTCGAGTTGCATCAGCACACAACCGAGACCTTGTATAGATGCGTCACAGTGTACCTCGAAATTTTCCGTTCCCTCAGGGAGGGCTAGAATAGGGGCGCTGCAGAGTTTGGTTTTCAATAGTTGAAAAGCGGATTCTTGCGCATCACCCCAATTGTACTTAGTACCTTTGTGAGTCAAAGCGGTGAGGGGTTGAGCAATCTTTGAAAATCCCTCGATGAAACGCCGGTAGTAGCCGGCCAGTCCTAGGAATTGTCGCACCTCAGTCGGAGTCTTAGGTGCTTCCAAGTTTTTGATGGCCTCTACCTTACCGGGATCGACATGGATACCATTCTCGTTAAATCACATGCCCTAAAAAGTGAACCTCGCGAAGCCAAAATTCACACTTCGAGAGTTTAGCATACAGTTGTTCCTTCTTCAATAATTCCAGAATTACCCTTAAGTGCTCTTCGTGGTCAGCTTCGTTCTTGGAGTAGACGAGAATATCATCAATGAAAACAATCACAAACTTGTCGAGGTACGCCTAGCATACTCGGTTCATGAGATCCATAAATACGGCTGGTGCGTTGGTTAAGCCAAAAGGCATAACCGAAAACTCGTAGTGACCATACCGTGTTCTGAAGGCCGTCTTTGAAATATCTTCTTCGCGCACTCACAGTTGGTGGTAACCGGATCGCAGATCGATCTTCGAGTAGTAACTCAATCCTTGAAGCTGGTCAAACAAATCATCGATTCGGGGTAAAGGATAACGGTTCTTGACCGTCACCTTGTTCAACTCCCGGTAGTCGATACACATGCGGAAAGTCCCGTCTTTCTTTCGAACAAACAAGACAGGGGCTCCCCATGGTGATGAGCTAGGTCGGATAAAACCCTTATCCAACAAATCTTGCAACTGAGTGGACAACTCCTGAAGTTCCGCCGGTGCGAGCCGATACGGGGCTTGTGCTATGGGTGCTGCACCGGGTGTCAACTCGATTTGGAATTCGACTTGACGAATAGGAGGGAGTCCGGGAAAATCCTCCGGGAAAACTTCTGGAAAATCTCGCACAACCGGTATATCTTCAATTCGTTTCTCCTCCGCGGGTTTCTCAACAATCTGCGCCAAAATTGCCGGATGACCCTTTCGTAGATACTTATGCCCCTTCATAAGGGTAATGATGCTGGTGGTCATGCCGCTCCTCTCACCTCGGACCGAAATGATCTCGCCGGAAGGGGTAGAAATGTGAACTATCTTGTCGTGACATATAATCTCCGCTCGGTTCTCGGATAACCAGTCCATGCCGACAACGACATCGAAACTACTAAGCGTAAAAGGAATAAGGTCGATATCAAAAATATGACCTGACAGTTTTAACTTACATCCCGCAAGTACATGAGTCGTTACTATAGTCTTACCGTCAGCTAATTCAACAGGAAACTTAGCATCTAACGGAGTTGGAGTTAAGTCAAGAGTTGGCTAAAGGCTTTCGACACAAAACTCCTATCAGCTCCAGTGTCAAACAATACAGAAGCAAATAAATCGTTCACAGGGAACTTACCAGTCACCACGTGCGGATCATTGCGGGCTTGACCCGACCCAATCACAAAAGCTCTTCCTTTGCCATTGCTTCCACCATTACTGCCACTTCCATTACCCCCATTGTTGTCGTTCTGTTTCATCTTGGGACAATCCTTCCTGAAATGACCTTCCTGCCCACATTCGTAACATCCCTTCGTCGTCATAGGTGGTTTAGGAGCACCCGTTGCAGCAAGGTCTCCTCTACACTCCTTCGCCTGGTGACCCATCTTTCCGCATCTCTGACACTTGACACGGTTACACGGGCCAACATGATGATAGTTGCACCTATTGCACTTCGGATGTTTCCCAGCATATCCGCTCGAACCCTGCCCGCTACTATTGTTATTGTTGTTGTGACTTTGATTGTTAAAGCTCCGAGTGAATTCGGGCTTACGGTAGTGTTGTTGCGGTGGGAGGTTTGAGGACGAGGATCTGGTGTTGTCAAACTTCCTCTTTCCGCTGCTCGGGATGTTGTTGCTGTGGTTGTCATTACTCGGGTTGTAACGGGCTTTAGTGGTTGAACCCCTAGGTGGTAACGCACCTTGGGTCACAGCCTGATCCGTCAGTTTGTGGGCTAGACGGATCGCTTGTTGTATCGTGGCCGGTCTGTGTGACAATCGTCAATTTCAGGTTAACTCCGTTAACTCAACTCCGTCAATTCAAACTTTAAGATCGTTGAATCTATAACGTACACTTCATTACATTTAAACTAGGGTTTAAATGACGCGTAACACTTACTACATGTGTAGTCTTTCGGGATTTGCACCGAAACGCAAACGAGTTGACGCAAACGATTGATAAATAAACGATAAACGTAAAAACAATAATTATGTGATTATTATGTGTTAGGATTATGTGCTATGTGATAAAACTATGGTCATGTTAACTTATTGGGCAAGTATGATGGAATGTTCTAGAAAAACAACACTTGGAAAGAAGAGGGACTAGAGTGTAACTTGTATTATTATAAATACATCACTAATAAACAAACCCTAACTTATTATTAACCTACAACCCTAAATCGGCTCTCTCTCCCTCTCTTGATCCACGGCTGCCGTCCACCTTCATCACACACACACACATCAATCAAGAGATTAATCCAAGAACTAGGTGCTAGGAAGGTATACTTGATCATCTCTTACCTCCTTGTTGTGTAATTTTGATGTTTAATGGGTTGTATGTAAACCCTAACTCAGCCGATTATATGTATGTATGTGATCAATATGATAGTTGTTAGTTGGATAATAGATTGATAACTAGATTGATGTTGTTGCATGATTGATTGTTGTTCTTGATTTGAATTAAAACACAAACCCTAATCTTGTATGTATGGTGTGATTTATATGCATGGATAGTAGTTATGGTGTCTAGAGGGTTATATGGATGCATGATAGTTCATAGATTGTTATGATGTTGAGTTTTGATGTGAACAGATTCTGGACAGAATATATATACGATGTTTAACTGACTGTAACGAAGTGTAAACGTGAAAATTGATTGAGATTGTGGGTACTGCAGTAAACTAGGTTGAGTCTAGTTTCTATAAAGTATAAATTCGTAATTTTTGGATAAGTGGAAGTATACTTTTATGATTTTACAAAAACGTGATGCAAAGCTGAGCTGTTAGACCTGCTGTTAGGTTATATTGTAAATTCTATATCTCATGAACTACGAGGCCAATTGGGTTGGTTCCACTTCTGGAAGTTGACTCACTGAGTTAGGAACCAAACCCAAGTGGTCTTGCATTTATTGGATTTTTCGTTTACCGGGAATTGCAAATAACATTCTGTTGTGCATGAATCTGACTGATATGAGTTTACTGTAGTGTTTTGATCATTATGAGAAATCTATATGGAATAAAAATAATATAAAATATGTTCTGGAAACCTAAGACATGTATGTTTCAGTGGTGATTTTTGGCGAATTAATTGAGATGATATGATCGGTGAAATAGTACAATCTTTCAAGTAGAAATTCTGTCACAATGAAACTAGCTGCTGAGTTGTGTAGGAATGCATGAAATATGATAGTTTTTATATAATTGTTGTATTTTGACCAAAATACCCTTGCGGGGAATAGTTGCTAGTTTGATTGCCATGAATTGACCAAATTGCCCTTATGGGGAATAATGGTTAGTTAGTCTTTGTTTGTTGACCAAAATGCCCTTACGGGAATAATTGCTTGTAAGTATGTTATTAATACATGACACGAAAGTAATTGCTCACTCGTGTATCGTATCACAATTGTACTTGTTTAAATCACACACGGTTCACAAACGAAACACGAAACATGATACGTGCATAGGTATTATGTGCCGAGTCTAGAGACTCGTTAAACGTTCCGATACTTAGAAAATCTCTTTGTTATTTTAGAACGCTAGAGAGTTTTCTACGACGCGCATCACTCGGTGATCTAATTTGGAATATTCTTCGCAAACAGTGAGTTCACTTACCCCGCTCTTTGAACTGTTTTCAAACGTTTTTCACTTGGGGGAGATAACATACTCCGATAAACGCATTTTTGAGATAAACACATATTTAAGATTTTGTTATAAATTATATATATCACTTGTAGAGGCTAAGCGGCACGTAACCCTTGAAGTCCCACGCATCGAACCGGTTAATATTTGGAATAGCGAGTCACTGTTGAGTAGTACTACTGGGTTTGACAAACCCCACCCGACGCTAAGCTCAACTGGAGGTTGAGTGGGTGTAATTTTTGGCTAACACTTACCATGGTCTGGGTTGACCTGGTGACGGGCACTTGATAAACAGTCAGCTTCGGTCTCGAACCACTTAGTAATACTTGTTGTATAGATTAGCTACCTATCGATATATAATTTGACATAACATTATCTGGTAACACTTAAACGCTGTAACGTGGTTACACACTTAAACGCTGTAACGTGGTTACACACTTAAACGCTGTAACGTGGTTACACACTTAAACGCTGTAACGTGGTTACACACTTAAACGCTGTAACGTGGTTACACACTTAAACGCTGTAACGTGGTTACACACTTAAACGCCGTAACGTGGTTACGCAAAACTTTTAAACGCCGTAACGTGGTTACGCAAAACACTTAACGAAAACGCTGAACTCAAACGCTAAACGATTTGTCTTATATAACTTGTGAACTCACCAACCTCGTGTTGACCCCTTTTAGTATGTTATTCTCAGGTAGCCGAGGCGGGCGCGCGGTTTAGGAGCATGCATTAATTGTTAAACATCTTACTCTGCAAACTTAATTTTAACATTTACATTTGGTTTTAAGTCGTCCTGCGTGACGCAACTTTTGAATTAAGGTTTTACGCTTCCGCACTTATTTTTCATTTAAACGTTTTCTTTGGTTTGGTTATAACTAATGATTCCGATCCTGCCAGTTCACACCCTCTGACGGTAAAACTCCGTTAGTGGATTTTGAGGGTGTGACAGATTGGTATCAGAGCCATTGGTTATAGCGAACTAGAAACTGCATGCATACTAGACTATAACCGCGACGACCCATTAGTTATAATGATACGCACTGCATAGGTTTGTGTAGTCTTGAAATCTTATTTCTTTACCTCCTTCACTCTTACGCGCGCATATACCCGGCTTACCTGTAGGAATGTCGACGCCACCCTCATCATCATCCGATTCGATGACGCATGCTCACGGGAAGGAACCGCAGTTACCTACTGCCTCGCCACCTCGTGTAGTCCCGGAACTCGAAGCTCCTGCACCAAAGAGGTACCGCCTATCCGGAGGCTTGTATGACAACAACGTTAGCTGGGAATGGTACCCCAACATGATCAGACGTATGGTCTACCGTGAACAAGTTCCCCCATTGCCTCACCCGAACCACCCTGCTTACCCTAACACTCTACCACCTATACCCGAACCTGTAGAGCGAGTTCTCGCAGCTGTCGTTTCTTGTTTGGAGCGTGATGTGGGTTACATGCGCTACACTAGAGAAAATGTTGCCAGACTGTTTAAAGATGGAACCGAGACTCAGGAGGAGATTGCCCGCATGGCAGCGGCAACGAAAGAAATGCAAGAGACTAGTGAGCAACAAACGAAGGTTATGATGAAGATGCAAACCGAAATGATAGACTTGAAAGAGCAACTCCAAGAAGCAAGGACCCGAACTGAGATAGCGTTAGAACGTTGCGATATCCTACAAATGCAACTTGCCCAGAACGCAGCAGAACCCGAGGCAGAGCCTGAAGAGGAACCTGAAGAAGATCCCGAAGAGGAGCCTGAGGAGGATCCCGAGGAAGATCCCGAAGAGGAGCCGGAGGAGGAACCGGCTGAGGAGGAGGCACATTCAGAGGTGTCCTCCGATGACGACATCTAGTGATGATGACACTTAGATGGAGGGGTTGTCTCCATCCTAACTATTATTTTTCTATGATTTTAAGGATTGATTGGAAATACTTTGTAGCGAATACAATGGTTTTAATCATGAATTTTTACTTAGACTAATATGTGGTTGTGATGTGATGTTGTTCCTTATTTTTCTTTCTTACCTATTTTTTTTTTTATTACATGTATGGTGTGTTGCATATGAAAGAAAAATTCATGTTTAACATTTTATACTGTGATTCTAGGAAATGGCCGGAAGAAACGCTGGACGAGGACGTGGTAACATCAGCATGACTGCAGCTGAACTCCAAACCCTGCTGAATGACCATGTTGCTGCCGCTTTAGCTGCACACGTTCAAAATCAAACAGGAGGTCCGAATGGAACGTGTACCTTCAAGAACTACCGTGACTGCAAGCCCAGTACGTTTAAGGGCACTGAGGGAGCTATAGGCTTCCTGCGTTGGGCTGAGAAGGCCGAGTCGGCCTTTGAGATGTGTAACTGTCCCCCTGCCAGTAGGGTCAAATTCGCTGCTGGGACACTTGAGGATTCCGCCCTCACTTGGTGGAATTCGAACGTCCAGATCCTTGGATTGGAACTGGCTAACGCGATGAACTGGGAGGAGTTCAAAAGCATGATGCGAGAGGAGTACTGTCCGAGGGAAGAAATTTCGAAGTTAGAATCAGAATTTTGGTTACTAAAGATGGTAGGTTCGGAGATTGAAGCCTACACTACTCGTTCGCACGAGTTGGCTGTGATGTGTCCGCGGATGGTGGATCCGCCGAGCAAGAGAATAGAGATGTACATTGATGGGTTAGCACCACAGATTCAGGGTATGGTGACGTCTTCCAGACCAGCCACGATCCAACAAGCGATCCGTTTGGCTCACAAACTGACGGATCAGGCTGTGACCCAGGGTGCGTTACCACCGAGGGGTTCGACTGTTAAAGCCCGTGACAACCCGAGTAATGACCACGCCAGCAACAGTAACAACAACAGCAACCCGAACAGCGGGAAGAGAAAGTTCGACAACACCAGATCTTCATCCTCGAACCTCCCACCGCAACAACACTACCGTAAACCCGAGTTCACCCGGAGCTTTAACACTCAGAATCACAACAACAACAACTCCAACAACAACGGTAGCGGGCAGGTTTCGAGCGGATATGCTGGGAAGTATCCAAAGTGCAACAGGTGCAACTATCATCATGTTGGTCAGTGTGACCGTGTCAAGTGTCAAAGATGCGGAAAGATAGGTCACCAAGCGAAGGAATGTAGAGGAGACCTAGCGGCGAAGGGTGCTCCTAAGCCACCGATGACGACTAAGGGATGTTTTGAATGTGGACAGGAAGGTCATTTCCGGAAGGATTGCCCCAAGCTGAAACATAATGACAACAATGGGGGCAATGGAAGTGGCACTAACGGTGGAGGAAATGGCAAAGGAAGAGCGTTTGTGATTGGATCGGGTCAAGCCCGCAATGATCCGCATGTGGTGTCCGGTAAGTTCCCTGTAAACGATTGTTTTGCTTCTGTTTTGTTTGACACTGGAGCTGATAGGAGTTTTGTGTCAAAAGCCTTTAGCCAACTTTTAGACCTTACTCCAACCCCGTTAGACGCTAAGTTTCCTGTTGAATTAGCTAATGGTAAAACTGTAGTAACAACTCATATACTTGCGGGATGTAAGTTGAAACTGTCAGGTCATGTTTTTGACATCGACCTTATTCCTTTTACGCTTAGTAGTTTCGATGTCGTTGTCGGCATGGACTGGTTATCCGAGAACCGAGCGGAGATTATATGCCATGATAAAATAGTCCATATTACCACCCCTTCCGGCGAGATCATTTCGGTCCGAGGCGAGAGAAGCGGCATGACCAACAGCATCATCACCCTTATGAAAGCACAGAAGTATCTACGAAAGGGTCATCCGGCAATTTTGGCGCAGATTGTTGAGAAACCCGCGGAGGAGAAACGAATTGAAGACATACCGGTTGTGCGAGACTTTCCGGAAGTTTTCCCGGAGGATTTACCTGGACTCCCTCCTATTCGTCAAGTCGAATTCCAAATCGAGTTGACACCCGGTGCAGCACCCATAGCACGAGCCCCGTATCGACTCGCACCGGCGGAACTTCAGGAGTTGTCCACTCAGTTGCAAGATCTGTTGGATAAGGGTTTTATCCGACCTAGCTCATCGCCATGGGGAGCCCCTGTCTTGTTTGTCCGAAAGAAAAACGGGACTTTTCGGATGTGCATCGACTACCGGGAGTTGAACAAGGTGACGGTCAAGAACCGTTATCCTTTACCCCGAATTGATGATTTATTTGACCAGCTTCAGGGATCGAGTTACTACTCGAAGATCGATCTACGATCCGTTTACCACCAGTTGAGAGTGCGCGAAGAAGATATTTCAAAGACGGCTTTCAGAACACGGTATGGTCACTACGAGTTCTCGGTTATGCCTTTTGGCCTAACCAACGCGCCAGCCGTATTTATGGATCTCATGAATCGAGTATGCAAGGCGTACCTCGACAAGTTCGTGATTGTTTTCATCGATGATATTCTTGTCTACTCCAAGAACGAGACTGACCACGAAGAGCACTTAAGGATAATTCTGGAACTACTGAAGAAGGAACAACTGTATGCTAAACTCTCGAAATGTGAATTTTGGCTTCGCGAGGTTCACTTTTTAGGACATGTGATCAACGAGAATGGTATCCATGTCGATCCCGGTAAGGTAGAGGCCATCAAAAACTGGGAAGCACCTAAGACTCCGACTGAGGTGCGACAATTCCTAGGACTGGCCGGCTACTATCGGCTTTTCATCGAGGGATTTTCAAAGATTGCTCAACCCCTCACCGCTTTGACTCACAAGGGCACTAAGTACAACTGGGGTGACGCGCAAGAATCCGCTTTCCAACTATTGAAAACCAAGCTTTGTAGCGCCCCTATTTTAGCTCTCCCCGAGGGAACGGAAAACTTTGAGGTACACTGTGACGCATCTATACAAGGTCTCGCTTGTGTGCTGATGCAACTCGAGAAGGTTATAGCCTACGCCTCTAGACAACTACGGGTTCACGAGAAGAACTACACGACCCATGATTTGGAACTCGGAGCTGTGGTGTTTGCTCTTAAGATATGGAGGCATTACTTGTACGGTACCAAGTTTACCATTTACACCGACCACAAGAGTCTCCAACATATCTACGATCAGAAAGAGCTGAACATGCGACAGCGTCGTTGGGTCGAGCTGCTTAAAGATTATGATTGTGCCATCAAGTACCACCCTGGCAAGGCCAATGTGGTGGCCGACGCCCTCAGCAGAAAAGAAACAGAAAAACCCAGACGAGTAAGAGCATTGCAACTTACGATTCATGCCAGCTTACCCGATCAGATTCGCGATGCGCAACTGGAAGCTTTGAAAGATGATAATCTTCCATCGGAACTCATGCGGGGCATGAGCAAGCAACTTGAAACCAGATCGGACGGGGTCCGATATTTTGAGAACCGGATTTGGGTTCCACGATACGGAGAATTGAGAACTCTAGTGATGGACGAAGCTCACAAGTCCCGATATTCTATCCACCCTGGCTCAGATAAAATGTATCATGATTTAAAGGCACTTTACTGGTGGCCGAACATGAAAGCCGACATTGCCACCTACGTGAGCAAATGCTTGACTTGTGCCAGAGTCAAGATTGAATACCAGAAACCATCTGGTCTACTGCAACAACCGGAACTCCCAATGTGGAAATGGGAGCACATCTCAATGGATTTTATTACGGGTTTGCCTAAGACACCGACGGGATGCGATACCATCTGGGTGATCGTTGACCGGTTGACTAAATCGGCACATTTCCTAGCGATTAAGGAAACGGACAAAATGGAAAGACTGACTCGTGTCTACATGAAGGAAGTAGTGTCGAGACACGGAGTGCCTGTCTCGATCATTTCCGATCGAGATTCTCGTTTTACCTCACACTTTTGGAAGTCGCTGCAAAGCGCACTGGGCACACGTCTCGATATGAGTACAGCATACCATCCTCAGACGGATGGGCAAAGTGAACGGACTATTCAGACCCTGGAGGATATGTTGCGTGCATGCGTTTTAGATTTCGGAAAAAGTTGGGAACCCCACTTACCCTTGGTAGAGTTTTCGTATAATAACAGCTACCACGCAAGTATTAAGGCAGCGCCGTTTGAAGCGCTGTACGGACGGAAGTGTCGATCACCACTCTGCTGGGCAGAGGTGGGTGACAGCCAAATCACTGGTCCGGAACTGGTACTCGAAACCTCGGAAAAGATTGTTCAAATCCGAAATCGCATGGCAGCAGCACGGGATCGCCAAAAGAGTTACGCCGACAAGCGCCGAAAACCTCTCGAATTTAAAGTGAACGATCGGGTGTTACTCAAAGTCTCACCTTGGAAAGGTGTAGTTCGCTTTGGTAAGCGAAACAAACTCAACCCACGGTATGTTGGTCCGTACCGGATAACTGAGCGCATTGGTCCGGTGGCGTACCGACTGGACCTACCAACAGAACTCAGTGGCGTACACGATGTATTCCACGTATCAAATTTGAAGAAATGCCTATCTGATGAAACCCAAGTAGTCCCTTTGGAGGAACTGCAAGTTGATGAACAGTTACGGTTCATTGAGGAACCAGTCGAAGTTTTGGATTGGGAAACCAAAACACTCAAACACAGCAAAATTCCAATCGTTAAGGTTCGTTGGAACTCGAGACGTGGACCGGAGTTCACGTGGGAACGCGAGGATCAAATGATGAAAAAGTATCCCCACCTTTTTGAAGGGCTAACCAAACACCGAAAACCGCGAAACCCGGCAAACCGTCAAACATCACCGGAGGTATGAATTAAATTTCGGGACGAAATTTCTTTTTACTAGGGGATGATATGACAAACTGAAAATTTTTCTTCTTACTCTTTCAGACTCTCATCACGACTTGACTCAAATTTTCGGGACGAAAATTCTTTAACATGGGAATGATGTGACAATCGTCAATTTCAGGTTAACTCCGTTAACTCAACTCCGTCAATTCAAACTTTAAGATCGTTGAATCTATAACGTACACTTCATTACATTTAAACTAGGGTTTAAATGACGCGTAACACTTACTACATGTGTAGTCTTTCGGGATTTGCACCGAAACGCAAACGAGTTGACGCAAACGATTGATAAATAAACGATAAACGTAAAAACAATAATTATGTGATTATTATGTGTTAGGATTATGTGCTATGTGATAAAACTATGGTCATGTTAACTTATTGGGCAAGTATGATGGAATGTTCTAGAAAA
Source organism: Bidens hawaiensis (assembly GCF_021521415.1). Taxonomy (NCBI): domain Eukaryota; kingdom Viridiplantae; phylum Streptophyta; class Magnoliopsida; order Asterales; family Asteraceae; genus Bidens; species Bidens hawaiensis. The sequence goes on along the minus strand of NW_027497170.1, from coordinate 9,384 downwards.
ACAACACTTGGAAAGAAGAGGGACTAGAGTGTAACTTGTATTATTATAAATACATCACTAATAAACAAACCCTAACTTATTATTAACCTACAACCCTAAATCGGCTCTCTCTCCCTCTCTTGATCCACGGCTGCCGTCCACCTTCATCACACACACACACATCAATCAAGAGATTAATCCAAGACCTAGGTGCTAGGAAGGTATACTTGATCATCTCTTACCTCCTTGTTGTGTAATTTTGATGTTTAATGGGTTGTATGTAAACCCTAACTCAGCCGATTATATGTATGTATGTGATCAATATGATAGTTGTTAGTTGGATAATAGATTGATAACTACATTGATGTTGTTGCATGATTGATTGTTGTTCTTGATTTGAATTAAAACACAAACCCTAATCTTGTATGTATGGTGTGATTTATATGCATGGATAGTAGTTATGGTGTCTAGAGGGTTATATGGATGCATGATAGTTCATAGATTGTTATGATGTTGAGTTTTGATGTGAACAGATTCTGGACAGAATATATATACGATGTTTAACTGACTGTAACGAAGTGTAAACGTGAAAATTGATTGAGATTGTGGGTACTGCAGTAAACTAGGTTGAGTCTAGTTTCTATAAAGTATAAATTCGTAATTTTTGGATAAGTGGAAGTATACTTTTATGATTTTACAAAAACGTGATGCAAAGCTGAGCTGTTAGACCTGCTGTTAGGTTATATTGTAAATTCTATATCTCATGAACTACGAGGCCAATTGGGTTGGTTCCACTTCTGGAAGTTGACTCACTGAGTTAGGAACCAAACCCAAGTGGTCTTGCATTTATTGGATTTTTCGTTTACCGGGAATTGCAAATAACATTCTGTTGTGCATGAATCTGACTGATATGAGTTTACTGTAGTGTTTTGATCATTATGAGAAATCTATATGGAATAAAAATAATATAAAATATGTTCTGGAAACCTAAGACATGTATGTTTCAGTGGTGATTTTTGGTGAATTAATTGAGATGATATGATCGGTGAAATAGTACAATCTTTCAAGTAGAAATTCTGTCACAATGAAACTAGCTGCTGAGTTGTGTAGGAATGCATGAAATATGATAGTTTTTATATAATTGTTGTATTTTGACCAAAATACCCTTGCGGGGAATAGTTGCTAGTTTGATTGCCATGAATTGACCAAATTGCCCTTATGGGGAATAATGGTTAGTTAGTCTTTGTTTGTTGACCAAAATGCCCTTACGGGAATAATTGCTTGTAAGTATGTTATTAATACATGACACGAAAGTAATTGCTCACTCGTGTATCGTATCACAATTGTACTTGTTTAAATCACACACGGTTCACAAACGAAACACGAAACATGATACGTGCATAGGTATTATGTGCCGAGTCTAGAGACTCGTTAAACGTTCCGATACTTAGAAAATCTCTTTGTTATTTTAGAACGCTAGAGAGTTTTCTACGACGCGCATCACTCGGTGATCTAATTTGGAATATTCTTCGCAAACAGTGAGTTCACTTACCCCGCTCTTTGAACTGTTTTCAAACGTTTTTCACTTGGGGGAGATAACATACTCCGATAAACGCATTTTTGAGATAAACACATATTTAAGATTTTGTTATAAATTATATATATCACTTGTAGAGGCTAAGCGGCACGTAACCCTTGAAGTCCCACGCATCGAACCGGTTAATATTTGGAATAGCGAGTCACTGTTGAGTAGTACTACTGGGTTTGACAAACCCCACCCGACGCTAAGCTCAACTGGAGGTTGAGTGGGTGTAATTTTTGGCTAACACTTACCATGGTCTGGGTTGACCTGGTGACGGGCACTTGATAAACAGTCAGCTTCGGTCTCGAACCACTTAGTAATACTTGTTGTATAGATTAGCTGCCTATCGATATATAATTTGACATAACATTATCTGGTAACACTTAAACGCTGTAACGTGGTTACACACTTAAACGCTGTAACGTGGTTACACACTTAAACGCTGTAACGTGGTTACACACTTAAACGCTGTAACGTGGTTACACACTTAAACGCTGTAACGTGGTTACACACTTAAACGCTGTAACGTGGTTACACACTTAAACGCCGTAACGTGGTTACGCAAAACTTTTAAACGCCGTAACGTGGTTACGCAAAACACTTAACGAAAACGCTGAACTCAAATGCTAAACGATTTGTCTTATATAACTTGTGAACTCACCAACCTCGTGTTGACCCCTTTTAGTATGTTATTCTCAGGTAGCCGAGGCGGGCGCGCGGTTTAGGAGCATGCATTAATTGTTAAACATCTTACTCTGCAAACTTAATTTTAACATTTACATTTGGTTTTAAGTCGTCCTGCGTGACGCAACTTTTGAATTAAGGTTTTACGCTTCCGCACTTATTTTTCATTTAAACGTTTTCTTTGGTTTGGTTATAACTAATGATTCCGATCCTGCCAGTTCACACCCTCTGACGGTAAAACTCCGTTAGTGGATTTTGAGGGTGTGACAGTCTGGAAGACGTCACCATGTCCTGAATCTGCGGTGCTAACCCATCGATGTACATTTCAATCCTCTTACTCGGCGGATCCACCATCCGCGGACACATCACAGCCAACTCGTGAGAACGAGTAGTGTAGGCTTCAATTTCCGAGCCCACCATCTTCAGTGACAAGAATTCTGACTCTAACTTCGAAATCTCTTCTCTCGGACAGTACTCCTCTCGCATCATGTTTTTGAACTCCTCCCAGTTCATAGCATTAGCCAGTTCCAATCCAAGGATCTCCACGTTTGAATTCCACCAAGTGAGGGCAGAATCCTCAAGTGTTCCAGCAGCAAATTTGACCCTACTGGCAGGGGGACAATTGCACATCTCAAATGCCGACTCAGCCTTCTCAGCCCAACGCAGGAAGCCTATAGCTCCCTCAGTGCCCTTAAACGTATTGGGCTTGCAGTCAAGGTAGTTCTTGAATGTACACGTTCCACTTGGACCTCCAGCTTGATTCTGAACGTGTGCGGCTAAAGCGGCCGCTGCATGGTCGTTTAGCAGAGTTTGGAGTTCAGCTGCAGTCAAGTTGATGCTACCACGTCCATGTCCAGCGTTTCTTCCAGCCATTTCCTAGAATCACAGTATAAAATGTTAAACATGAATTTTTCTTTTATATATAACACACCATACATGTAATAAAAAGATAGGTAAGAAAGAAATAAGAAACAACATCACATCTCAACCACATATTAATCTAATTAATAATTCATGATTAAAACCATTGTATTCGCTACAAAGTATTTCCAATCAATCCTTAAAATCATAGAAAAATAATAGTTTGGATGGAGACAACCCCTCCATCTAGGTGTCATCATCACTAGATGTCATCATCTGAGGACACCTCCGAGTGTGCCTCCTCCTCAGCCGGTTCTTCCTCCGGTTCTCCTTCGGGTTCCTCCTCGGGATCTTCCTCGGGATCCTCCTCAGGCTCCTCTTCGGGATCTTCTTCAGGTTCGGCCTCAGGCTCCGCCTCAGGCTCGGCCTCAGGCTCGGCTGCGTTCTGAGTAAGTTGCATTTGTAAGACATCGCAACGCTCTAGAGCTATCTCGGTTCGGGTCCTTGCTACTTGGAGTTGCTCTTGCAAGTCTATCATCTCGGCTTGCATCTTCCTCGTAATCTTCATTTGTTGATCACTAGCTTTTTGCATTTCCTTCATTGCCGCTGCCATGCGGGCAATCTCCTCCTTAGTCTCGGTTCCGTTTTTTAATAGTCCGGAAACGTTCGCTCTCGTATAGCGCATGTAACCCACGTCACGCTCCAAGCATGAAACAACAGCTGCGAGAACTCGCTCTACAGGTTCGGTTATGGGTGGTAGGGTGTTGGGATAAGCAGGATGGTTCTGGTGAGGTAACGGGGGAACTTGTTCACGATAGACCATACGTCTGATCATGTTAGGGTACCAATCCCAGCTAACGTCGTTTTCGTATATGCCTCCGGATAAGCAGTACCTCTTCGGTGCGGGAGTTTCGAGTTCCGGGACTACTCGGGGTGGCGATGCGGTAGGTAATTGCGGTTCCTTCCCGTGAGCGTGAGTCATTGGATCGGATGATGATGAGGGTGGCGTCGACATTCCTACAGGTAAGCCGTGTATGCGCGCGCGTATGAGTGAAAGAGGTAAAGAGATAGGATAACAAAGATTACACAAATCTATGCAGTGCGTATCATTATAACTAATGGGTCGTCGCGGTTATAGTCTAGTATGCATGCAGCTTCTAGTTCGCTATAACCAATGGCTCTGATACCAATCTGTCACACCCTCAAAATCCACTAACGGAGTTTTACCGTCAGAGGGTGTGAACTAACAGGATCAGAATCATCAGTTACAATCAAACCATAAAATAAAGATTCAAAACCATGAAAACGTTTACGAGTAATTAAATGCGGAAGCGTAAAAACATTTAATCTAAAGTTGCGTCACGCAGGACGACTTAAAACCAATGATAACCGTTAAAAATAAGTTTGCATAATAAAAGCGTTTTCAAGCAATGCATGTCCTAAACCGCGCGTCCGCCTCGGCTACCTGAGAATAACATACTAAAAGTGTCAACACAAGGTTGGTGAGTTCACAAGTTGTGTAAAAATAAATGTTTAGCGTTTGCGTTCAGCGTTTTGCGTTACAGCGTTATGCGTTACAGCGTTTTGCGTTACAGATAGTGTTACGTCAATTATATATCTATAGGTAGCTAGCCTATAAAGCAAGTATTACTAAGTGTTCGACACGAAGCTGACTCGTTTATTAAGTGCCTTGTCACCAGGTCCTCCAGACCATGGTACGTGTTAGCCAAAATTACACCCGCTAGACCTCCAGTCGAGTTTAGCGTTGGGTGGGGTTTGTCAAACCCAGTAGTACTACTCAACAGTGACTCGCTATTCTAAATATTAACCGGTTCGATGTGTAGGACTTCAAATGTTTCGTTTGCCACTTAGCCTTTACAAGTGATATATAATTTATAACAAAATCTTAAATGCGTTGTGGAGTATGTTATCTCCCCCAAGTGAAAAGCGTTTGAAAACAGTTTAAAGAGGGGAAAGTGAAACTCACTGTTTGCGAAGAATTTCCCAAATTAAATCACCAAGATGCGCGTCACAGAAAAACTCTCTCTAGCGTTCTAAAACAACAAGAGATTTTTTTCTAAGTGTCGGAATATTATCGAGTCTCTAGACCCGACATAATACCTATGCACATAACATGTTTCGTGCTTCGTTTGTGAATCGTGTGTGACTTTAACAATGTATTTGTGATACGTTACATGTGTAAGCAATCATTTACGTGTCACGTATTCATAAAGTACATCACTAGCAATTACTTCCCGTAAGGGCAATTTGGTCAACACATAACAATTAACTAGCAACTATTCCCCCATAAGAGCAATTTGGTCAAATTATGACAATCAATTAGCAGTTATTCCCCGCAAGGGTATTTTGGTCAAAACATAACAATTATATAGCAAGTATCATGTTTCATGCATTTCCACACAACTCAGCAGCTAGTTTCACCGAGACAGAAATCCTACTAGAAAGATTGTACTATTTCACCGATCATAGCATCTCAATTAATTTACCAAAAATCATCACAGAAGCATATATGTCTTAGGTTTCCAGAAAATATTTTATTATATTTTTATTCCACATAGTTTTCTCACAATCATCAAATCATTACAGCAAACTCATAACAGTCAAATTCATGCGCAACAGAATGTTATTTGCAATTCCCGTTAAACGAAAAATCCAATAAATGCAAGACCACTTGGGTTAGGTTCCTAACTCAATGAGTCAACTTCAGAAGTGGAACCAACCCAATTGGTCTCGTAGTTCATGAGATATAACATTTACAAAACAACCTAACAGCAGGTCTAACAGCTCAGCTTTGCACAACGTTTTTGTAAAATCATAAAAGTTAACCTTTACTTGTCCAAAAATTACAAATTCATACTCTATAGAAACTAGACTCAACCTAGTTTACTATAGTACCAATAATCCCAACCAATTTTCAAATTTACACTTCGTTACAGTCACTTAAACATCAAATACACATTCTGTCCAGAAACTGTTTGCATCTAAACTCAATATATTAACAACCTATGAACTATCATGCATTCATATAACACTCTAAACTCCATAAACACCATCCATGCACATCAATACCCATTACATACATGATTAGGGTTTTTGTTTGAACTCCAATCATAGACACAACAATTAACATGCAACAGCATTCAATCTAGTTATCAAATCGTTATCCAATCAACAACAAATCATATTAACTATACATACATGAAATCGGTCAAGCTAGGGTTTTCAATTAACCCATTAAACATCAAAATCAAGCAATAAGGATGTAAAGGATGATCAATTATACCTTCCTAGCACCTAGTTCTTCAATCAAAAGCTTGAATTGAGGGTTGTATGTGTGTGTAAAGTTGACGGCAGCCAAGGGTTTGGGGTTAGAGGTTCCGATCGGGACTTGGGAGAATAATAATAATAGTTAGGGTTAAGTTATTAAGGATATATTTATAAACATAACAAGTTACACTCAAGTCCCTCCACTTTCAATTGTTATTTCTCTAACTCAACTAACTTAGTTCTTGTTTCTTGTCTAGCATTACACACAATATAATCAAGTAACACATATGTTAACACATAATTTTTACATAATTATTATGTTGACGTTTTTCGTTTATTCATCAACCGTTTACGTCAACTCGTTTGCATTTCGGTGCAAATCCCGAAAGACTACACATTTAGTAAGTGTTATGCGTCATTTAAACCTAGTTTGAATGTAATGAAGTGTGCGTTATAGATTCAATGATCTTTAAGTTTGAATTGACGGAGTTGAGTTAACGGAGTTAACCTGAAATTGACGATTGTCACATTGCACCCATCTTGTGATCTCATAATTAACTAGGGCATCTCATTTGGTTATGATCAGGACATCTTATCCGATCTGCTGCACTAACTTGCAATTTCATAACCAACTATGGCATCACATCTGGTTATATCATCTTGAGTGATCGTTTATTATTACACCAATCATATCAATCGTGTTATTATTATTATATACGTGATTATCTATCTGACAACATATAACTGTGTGATCATTTATTACCCTTATGAATTATTTTCCCACTACACACAACCATATAGTCATTTATTACACACATAGTTATCCCCTCGACTGCCCCAAACCCTATGGTCACTTATTATTTAAATCACCAATTTAAATCACAACATAAATCACACTACATATTATTGCATAAACTTACAGCATGAAATTATCATTCACCTTTATTTGAAATTGTTCCTTGTAACTGTATCCACTATGAGCTTAATACCCTAGCCTGATAAATAATCTGCCTGTCACACCTCGACTTGAGACCTAGAAGTGTGACCAACAGTTGGTACCTGTTTTGTAAATATATCAGAGTTACGGGATAATTTAGTGGAAAACTTTAAGTTATAAAATATTAATTTAAATTGAAAAATTACTTGAAAAGTAAATACCCGAGTATTAGTTTACAAAATATTATTTTTTATACAAGCATTTCATTATCAAAACTGAGCCATTTTGCAACACGAGCTTCTATCTCCATGATGACTCTAATCCTTGCTATTTTCTTATTGAACTTGATTACCTGCAAATGTGGGAAAAAATATGTCAGCTATATGCTGGTGAAATGTTTGACTCTAAAAGCATTTAAACTACTGTTATAATACAAATACAGTTTTCTGCACAAGCTCAGCGAAAACATTTATTTCTGGGATTTGCACACTTCCATACACACACAATTCAAGATTTTTCCAAGCCACGTAGCCTCTGTTTGAAGAACTGATTATGACTGAACGTACAGTTATGTTTGGATCCAGACACATGTGTAATCGGTCTTGAGTTACTTTTATTTTCCATTTTGTACTATAAAGTTTTTATAGATCACGTGATCTCATGTCAATGTTTGACTGACTCTTTAAGACATAAAACCCGTTCATCTTATGGAGTATAAATATGTTTTGACTGTTTGTAAGGTTTAACGTACTCACTTGTACCGTTGGTGTTTGTTTGAAACCCTTCTTGATATGAATGATGTTAACCTATAAATAAATGGGTTTGTATAAATACGTGGATTGTGTTTCTTGATTAAGCTGCAGACCTTAAGTCTGGCTTTGATTGTCTTAACCTTGATAATTGCTACCGTTTTCATTTTAGGAATGATATATTCTTCTTCAACAGCGGTCCAAGTTTCGTAGTTAAGGTCTTGCACGTAGGTCTCAAATTTATCCACCCACGAGGGATAATCTTCCATCTTCAGCAGCTTTGGGGCTTGTTCGATGTCCCCATATCGTTATTGACATTCAAATTTTGTAGCAATGTTGATGGCTGAGACATGAACACGTTAAGATTCTCCATTGCTGAAAAATTTGGTCTAACACTTGCTAGTCAAACTTGGTCAACGTATAAGTTTGATATAGTTAATAGGTAAGTCTTGAACAGGTCGGCGTATAAGTGTAGGTGGTCAACGAATAAATTCTTGGTCAAAGCAACGTATAAGTATGGATGGTCAACAAAGTCAAGCGTATAAGATTCAAACTTATACGACGTATAAGTCTAAGACTTATACGCCGTATAAGATATACGTTAAGGAATGACTTATGCATTCTAACTTATGCGCTCCAACTTATGCGCCCATAATGATCTTGACAAACTTTTGACATTTTAGCAATGATTTCCTTGGTGAAATGACTTGAATTTTTGAATGGTTTACCATGACATGTAAGATTCATAATGTGAGAGTTTAGTGAAAATTTGACAGTGAAATCTTGAGATATGTATAAAAGACTTCAAACTTCAATGAAACTTTGTGTTTTTCAAGAAAATAACGAGCCTATTCTCTAATACCACTTGAAAGTACGTGATGTTGACGTAGATGTACGTAGGATCGATGTTGTGTTATTGGCTTTAACCTTCAAGTGCGGAATCCATCAAAGTAGAAAACACAAAACTAACTTTAAAGTCCATTTCGTTAACTTCAATAATCAATACAAGAAGATATGACAATATTCAAGCTCTTCTCCCTCTAGACAATACTTTCTCTCTCTAGAAATCACCAAAAACTCTCTAAACTCAACACATAAGTCTAGAACTATATATAGACATCACAAGACAGCCTAGGGGCGCATAAGTCTTATACGGTGCATATCCCTAAGGACTTATGCGCTGGTTCTAACAAACATTACAAAATATGACATTTAAGCATACAAAAACTACTATAAGACCCTAGCAAAAGACATTATGCTTCTAAATGGGCATTATCAACACATCACTTGTAACTAAATCAAGC